>NC_139538.1:53876202-54036202 GCF_965153285.1 Podarcis tiliguerta
ACTGAACCTGCGTCTAATCTGCAGATCTCGACTCCTAAGTGTCCCCTTCTGCCTTGGGGGGGGGGTTGTTTTCCCTTTGCTAGTTGCTTCCTGTTTAGTGTGCATGTGTGTGCGTTTTAAGAGTTGGAAAAGGGGTCCATGGAAACCTGGAATATACTCACACGGGCTTAAGTTAGATGGGGGTGGGGGACTCAGACAAGAAACAGCCTTTAACGTTCTAGAGTTCCTTTTCATTCTAGGCTGTGTTGCTGTTTGGTCATTAATAGTCTTATAGAACACACACACACGCTTCAATTAGTATGTAATGCGCATTACTTTAAAATATGGTAAGTCAGCGATGCTACGTTAGGGGGCGCTCTTGCTCGCTCTGCTGAGTGGGACCCTGGTCCCTGGACGTCTGCCCTAAAGACTTGCCCGCACGGCCTCGTTGCGTTTAGTTTTAGCATGCCTGTAGCACCCTGTGCCTTCTTCAGACCTGAGAGGGAGACAAAACAACCAAACCAGGGATTCTGGGAAATGCAGCACGCCATACATCTGAGGCACACAACTTCCCTCAAAGAATTGCGGGGTATTCAGAAAGAGCAATAGAGGATGCAATAGAGAAAGAGCAATAGAGGGATGCAATAGAGAGGACTTCCTGTCAGCCCTGCGGGAGTCAACTCCTCCTGAGTGTGGCCAGGTAGAGATGGGCATAATTTTTATATAAGGGCTGGTTATGTCCCCATCTCTATCTCTGAGTCCACCTTGCTTGCTAACCACCATCAAGCATCTTCTGCTACTGCATCTTTACAGAGTTGTAGTGACTTGTTGAGTTTGAGGTCAAAAGATTCAGACTCCATCACCTACCCACCCACACACACGTTAACTGCAACCTAAGCCTGCCTCCAGATTGCTACTGTATGTGAACTGTGAGGAAACTCTATTTTATTCTGAGAAGACTGTTTTTGTTCTATGATTGAGGAGGATAAAAGGGGAGAACACCAGGAAAAACAAGGCTGTACCCAGGCATTCTGGACAGCTTCGTCAAAAAGGCTGTAGTCGCAAAAGGGGTGTACTTTGCTAAACTCCTAGTTTCTGTGTACATCCCTACAAGAATGGGGCCTGCAGTTTGTTAAGAGTGCTGGAAGCTGTAGTTCTGTGAGGGGTAAACTACCGTTCCCATGATTCTTTGGGGGAAGCCATGTGCTACCAGAGGACAAAGGCAGGGGGAAGAAGTCTCCCAGCCCACCAGGGAACGTTCCCCCCCACCCCAAGGCTAAGTTCTGTAATGTGTGAAATAAATCCTCCTGCTCATCCTGAACACCCTCCCCAGCCCCCCAGCCCCACTGTTTGGGTTCAGAGACACTTTTGACCATTAAGCAGACAAGCATGAGCCCCTGAACCCCTCTGCTCAGAAGCCCTTAGCCACTGCTGCCCCAGAGCTGAGGGAAAGAAGGAGGCACTCGGGCCACCGGGGAAATCACAATTCACAGAGCCATAAGCCTCAGTGTCATCATCTTGCTCCTATGTCTTTGGCTCCTGCTATTGATCAGTGGAGAGTCCTCATCAAAAGGCTGCAGGAGATGCTTCCGCTCGGGGGATGAGAAGCAAAGGCGATCCCCAAAACAAAACAAAACAAAGCAAAAAATAAAATAAAAATCCATATAGTAAAATGGTTGTTGGGTGAAGATGAGGCTTTCTAGGTGTCCGTTCAGGGACGTCAACAAAAGCCTCTTCGATTGTAATATCTGCTGTTCCCCCTCTCCTTTCTCCCCGCCTCCCCCTTCCTGACAGATGTGGCCATTTAACAACTTTAGGCCGAAACGGGTGTGTATAAAATGCACCCATTTAGCTCTGACAGGGCAGATTTCACGCCCTGTCTGCCCTGGTTGTAAATTCTCCTCCACCTCTTCGCCAGGCCCAATATATCACCATTTCACCCAGGGCTTTTCCTGACCTGCAGGAGCATATGCCTCACTTTAACTCAGCAAATCAGAAGGAGCCAATGGACTGGCTGGCTCCCTCCTAGGCCTGCCTGCCTGCCTGCCTTATTTATTTATTTACTAACTACCCTTTTCCCTGACAAGACTGAATGGGGCTTACAGATAAAAATAAGAACCACTGAAAACAATAATTAAAACTATACAATTACAATGAAAAGCAGCATGTCACCAGGCCTTTTCACCAGAAGCAGTCAGTTCCCAAAAGCATGTTGGAATGAGACCAGTTGAAGGACAACAAGGAGGGAGCCAGTCCATTTCTCTAGGGAGGGAATTCCAAAGTCTGGGAGCAGCCACCAAGAAGGTCATGTCCTGCGTCCCCACCAAGTGTGCCTGGGAGGGTGGTAGGATTAAGAGAAGGGTCTGATCTTCTGGTAAGGAGAGACTTTTGCAGGACAGAGCCAGGTTTATGCAGAAGCAAGCACCAGCAAGTAGCGCGTATCAGGCTTGCAGTCTCTTTTAGGCTGTTCCTCGCAGCCTAAAAAAGTTATGGGTTCTAGGTCATTATGCTCAGCTTCAGCTGAATGGGAAAGTCTAGTGTAAAGAAACACATCCCTAGAAATGGAGGGAGGGAGGGAGGGACGGTCTACCAGCATCTGTTTGCCCCTTTCCTTTCCTGGATCCACAGAAGTCCCAGTGGTGGCTGATGTCCCATAGACCTAGTGAGGCTACTAAGAAGTCACATTTGTAGGAGTGGATTTAGACACTAGGAGAGGATATATTATTTATCTTTCCTTGCTCATGTGAATGAGATCAACAGAGTACCATCCTCTGCAGCTTGAACCCTGCATAAGCAATAATCCAGGATGCTTTAAGGCAGACTGGATTTTCCTTTTTTCCCTCTTTAAAAACAACAATCACACACATATTGTGTTGTGAAGAAATAAAAGTAACATTTACTTACATACGTAATTGATGCAGCGATTCCAGTAGCAAAATGAAGACAGGTTTATAACTACTATGTAAGTTACAAAAGTACAAAATGTTAGCTCAGAAATGGTGTCTGAACTGCATAACTCAGACACGCATGTATGGTCAGCTTGGAAGCATGATGAAGAAAGAAGAGACTGTCCAGGCAGTAGTTACAGCTTCCTGCCAAGGCAGACCAAAGAAGTGATCTCACAGAGTTCTCTCTAGCAAATTTTATAGGAAAGCTCTGTGACTCACAGCCCCTTCATGTGCCTATCTGGCAAAACATGAACTGCTGGTTTGACTGCAGTAATGTCTGGCAGCATTGGGGGTGTGGCCAATTGGAGGTCAAGGAGGCACGTCCAAGTTCAGGTTTTCTCCCCATCCTCCTCCCTTGCAAAAGTCTTGTGGACACTTAGGCACCACTGTTTTACAGTTAGCATCTGCAATTGCGGAAAACGTCTGGTTCAGAAGGGATCCCTGATGCCACAGTTGCCCCTCCACTTGTTCTGGTACTCTCCCTATCCTCCTCCTCTCCAAAGAAACAGTGGACACTTAGATTTTAGAAGTCGAATGGAATCTGTCCAAAAGTCCATTCGACTTCCAAAACATTTGAAAACCAAATCATGGCTTCTGATTGGCTGCAGGAAGCTCCTGTAGTGAATCAGAAGCTGCGGAAGAAAGTTCGCAAATTGGAACAGTCACTTCTGGGTTTGCAGCGTTCGGGAGCCAAAACGTATGAGTTCCAGGGCATTCGACAACCAAGGTACAACTGTATATCATTTAAATGTTCCACCTTGGTCCAAAAGGGGTCCCTGCTGTCACAATTTCTAGTGTGAATTCATGCCACAATAATTGTACATGGACCATTGCACTGAATTCAATGAGGATTGCTCTGCAGTATGACTAGGATTGCAGCCTGAATCGGGTAGTCTTAAAACTGCAAGAGGGCTGTTAACACAGTGCCCTATACATTTCCAGATCTATGGGAAAACATTAGGCCCACCCCCAGCTTACTCTACAACTCCCCCACCCACCCATAAGATTGTGGAATAGAATGGACGAGACTCCACTGACACCTGCACAGTGTGAGATAATACCAGTTGTTTGCTGCTCAGTGACAGAGCACACACATTGCATATAAAATGGTCCTGGGTTCAATCCTTAGCATCACAAAGCAGGATCCAGAGAGACTGCTGCCTGGAATGCCACTGCCTGTCCATGCTGACAGTACTGAGGTAGGTGGATCAGGAGTCTGACTGCTTTGCACTGAGTCAAACCACTCATCCAACCAGACTGATCATGGGTGGTCTCGCCATCTGTAAATGTTGGCCTTGAGGTGAGGTGCTTCACTAGCAGCACCAAACAGAACTGAGCCCTCTGCTCACCAGCAGATTGGCCTGTTAGCCAAAGGTTCCTCATCCTATCTAGCTTCTTATTGTCATAGATCTAGGGTGCCAGAGCGATATAGAGGGAAAATACAAGCTGCAGAACCGTACCAGAAAAGAAATTCCTGGATTAGCTTCCGCAAACCAGCCTGGTGGCTGGCAAGCTAGTTGCAAAGCTATTGACAAACAGGAGATTTGGGTGGTTGCCAAGAAGATGGAGGGGCATAATGTCACAGAAAAATATGTCCCTTTTGAAATCTAAAGGTGTTATGGAACCAAGGAGGAAGACGTAGGCAGTATTACATGCAGCACTGGGTGCAGGAGGCTGCACCAAGAAACAGGGAGCCATTCTGGTGGTCCCTGCTTTGAAATAAGGGTTCTTCCGCCCCCCCCCCCAAATTGATAGAGTTCTACTAGTTAGGCTGAACCCTTCTAACATATCCTAAGGGCTTGAATGTGTCAGGACATTCAACCTGACTTAAGGCAGCGTATCAAAAGTATGTATGGGGGGGAGACCTTATATAAAATGGGGGCCACCAGTAGGAAAAGTCTGGTCTCTTTAGCTGTTTAGGAAGCTTCTGAGGCCTTCTGCCAAGGACTTCTCTTTTCAGCCCAGCTCCAGGAAAAAAAATAAAGAGAGGGGCTTTGGATTTATTTCCACTAAGCCCAAAGCACACAGGCCTGAGCAAAACCTTGTGAAATGCCCTTAGAACATAAGGGGTAGCTTAACCCCTGTGCAGTCTATCATGTGGGGAAGATCCTAGTGAGAAATACCAGAGAATTGCTTTTAAAGCCAAGGAAGCCAAATGTTGAAGTATATTTTTAAAAAGATTTTTATTGGGGGAAAGGGAAAACAGGAATAAAAAAGGAACAGCAAGGCAACAAATCACACACAGAGACTTTAAATGAATTCAAAAAGCCAATCTAAATCTTAGCTAGCTTGAATTTTATGTGCTTCCCCAGACTTGTAATTCAGAGCATGTGCAGAGTTCGTTGCGGAAGACATGGTTCTAAATCAACAGGACAAAACGATAAAAACAAAGCTTCACTTGTTTATGAAAAGTAGAGACCAGAAGCAGCCTGCCTCTGACAGAGAGAGGCTGTTTTGTGATCTCTGGGCCTGTCAAAAATTTATTTAAAGGCTAGCTCCGCTGCCCTAATGACCCTGAGCTTACATTACAAAAGGGCTAGAGACAGTTCTGACTAGCTGGCCCATTAAAAAACAACAACAACCTTGGAAACCTTATTGGGAAATAAAAGACAGGAAATCTGTCTGTTGCAGACCAGAGGAGTGGTCTGATCAGAAGACACTGTTGATCTATATCAGAAGATAAAGTTTGTTACAGCCTCTCAGACAGAAAATCCCAGACACATCTCTCCTGTTCCCTGGCAGTAAACATACCAATAATACATAATTAACAATTTGCTGCCCTTTCATGACATTGAAAACCAACTGTCTGAAGCCGTTCCATCTACCTAATGGTAGCCTGGCCCTGAACAGAATAATCTTGGTTGGGATAGGGCATGAAGTGACCCTGAGACTTCCTGTGTGCTGATTATGGTCTGTATCACTGAACTATGAAAATACACCTCACCCCCTCAATTTTCAGAGGTGCCAACTTTCCCTCCCAGGCAGCAGAGGGCAAAGGCAGTCTGGAACTGAGGACTTTTCTCATAGGATAGCTTTCTATGGCTTCAGGAGAAGGTCTTTCCTTTTCTCAGAAATTCTGGAACTGGGAACTCTGGGGATTGAATCTGATAGTGTTCTGCGTTGTAGAGTGAGTATGTGCTTTACTATTGAATAATGACTCCTCCCAACAGAACATGCACATATCAGAAAAATGGCACAGAACTGGAAATCAGTGGGATATCATCGTACGCTGATGCAGTATGTATAGAAAGAAACAGGGGTTCAACTTGAATAAAATATTGGGGGGCAGTAAGCCCTGCCCTGCATAATCAATCTCATGACATGGTGTATGGACACTATTTGAATGGCAACACCCATCAACTTTTGTGGGGGCTCAGCCTTGACCCACAGGAATTGGCTCCTATGGAAGGGAAGGGCAAGAACATGCTGGAGGTGCTGTTGCCTTATAGTCCAAATATGGGCTAGAGCAAGAATCCACAATGTTATGCCTGTGGGTACACATGCACCCACAGTGGCCTTCTGTGCTGCTGACAGAGTCCCCTTCCCCTGCTGAAAATAGGCTTGAAACAAGTACAGTGGTACCTCAGGTTAAGTACTTACCGTAATTCATTCCAGAGGTCCATTCTTAACCTGAAACTGTTCTTAACCTGAAGCACCACTTTAGCCAATGAGGCCTCCTGCTGCCGCCGCACTACCAGAGCATGATTTCTGTTCTCATCCTGAAGCAAAGTTCTTAACCTGAAGCACTATTTCTGGGCTAGCGGAGTCTGTAACCTGAAGTGTATGTAACCTGAAGCGTATGTAACCCAAGGTACCACTGTACTCTGTTGTAGTCAATCAGGGTTGATTGTGGTGGGTGCTTGTTTGCTGTGTGTTTGCAAGTGTGTGTATAGCCCAGGACAATGTCTCCAGTTTGCAGATGTGCTCACAAGCCCAAATAGGTTCTTGAGCCTAGCATAAACTCTTAACAAGCTAGAAATAATCTTGAGGAACTTTCACCCCCACCAGAGAACCATGTTGGTTGGGAAAATTCTAGGCCCAAATGTGTAATAAGGAGTTGTACATAGCATCTCCACTCCACTCTAAGGGTTATCTTGAAATTTGAGAAAGAAACCAAGAAGCAACCAGAGGTGGAAAAAAATTGTACTAATGAGTGATTTCATCTACCCTCACATTAACCAGGGAAATGAATAATTGGGTTATGATGAAGAAAGAAGTGAATCTTGAGTGGTTTCCAGGATTTGATGGAAGTATTGTCAAGCCATTTGGGAACGGTGACCACAGTGCTATTAAATGCAACATATACAGGAGTGGAAACTTGCCCACAAAGTCCAACACAGTCACATTTAATTTCAAAAGAGGAAATGAGGGGATTCATTAAAAGGAATTTGAAAGGGAGGGTCAGCAAGGTCAAATCCCTTCAGGAAGCTTGAAGGTTATTTAAAACCACTAAAACAGAAGCTCAGGCACAATGTATAGCACAGACTAAAAGTGCAATCCTATACATGTGTTCTCAACCCCTGGGACATCAATAGGACTTACTCCCAGATAAATGTGCATAGGATGGCAACCTAAGATCATTAGGATGTCAGTGCTGTTTATAAGGAGGGCCATGGAAACGTTGAGAGGCAAGAAGGTTTTCTTTTTTAAAAAAGGGATTTTTTTCCCCAGATGAGAAGAACTGGAAGAAGCACAAACTCTCAATAATAAGATAATGTAGTAAGCCTACAACTTACACTTATTTAACTTATGCCCCTTCAGCTTTACGCACTTGGTTTTTTGTTGTTTTTGTTTTAAAGTAAAAAGGGGGTGGGCACCCAGAGAAAAGGATTTTGGTGAATCCACATTCCATTGCCTCCAGTGTCTTTTGACTATACACAGTTATGGTTTTAGGCGTCATCCCCAAATTGTAACCCCTGTGCATGATGTGGGCTTACTGTACACACATAAACAGAGAGCCTGCAGAACAAAAAATGAGATGGATGTCGCCAAACATAATGAGTTATAGCCAGTGCTGTGCAAAGGAACTTGTTCCGTCAGTGCAAGGATTCATGCTTGCACACTGGGATTTTTTTTGCTCTCCTGCATGCTCCCTTATTCTGTTTTCGGGGTTCTCCTAATCCTCTGGAGCAGATTTGGGGAGTGTGTGGGGCATGTGAGTGGGAGGAAGTTCTGTTTTGCAAATGTAAATCCTTGCACTGATGGATGTAAATCCTTGCACTGTAATGGATACTGCTCCTTACAAATGAGCTTTTTTCTTTTTCTTTTTCACATCAGTAATAGGAAACCAGATAAGGTAGGACCATTATATGACAAAGGCGTGAAAGGGTCACTAAAGAAGTACAGGGAGATTGCAAGGCAGGATAGTTAGTTATCTACATTAGTCTTTATTGCAAAATATGTTGGACAAATACCCACCCTAGAAAATTATGGGTTTGTCAATCTAACTTGTTTCTCAAGTAAATGGGTTCAAAGCATTTAAGATACATTTGTTAAAACATGTAGAACACAGGTAGGGAAACTCTTTCAGCCTGAGGACCACAGTCTAGGAGTAAGTGGGGCCAGAGGCAAAGTAGATGGAACAATGAGTTGGCTGGATTCTACACATTTTCACACCTAATTAAGCCTCTATCTAGGCAAGCAAGAGACACTATCAAACTTCAAGGGCACATGTTTTGGGACCCAAATTTGTAACTCATCATACCAGTACAGCAGTAACCATGAGTACATGTGGCCCAGTACAAATATCCACCTGCTTCAAATGCCTGGTGGAATAAATAAATGTGTCTTAAACTGATGGCAAACTCTTCACAATGAGGATGATTGACACACTTCTAAGGGAAGGGAGTTCCACAAACATGGACCACCATGAAGAGGGCCCCAACTCCAGCCACCAGGACAACACTCATCAGCGATGCCATGAGAAAATCTTCTTTTGCAGAGCTGACGGCCCCAGTTAGCATGGAGACACACTCTTTTAAGTCTTTGGGCACAAAGTCATTATGGTCTTTATAAGTCAACATCAGTACCTTGAATTCAGTGTTCAGTGGGATTTACTCTCCTGTAGGTCTGCACAGGAATGCATAGAGAACTTCAGCATCCAAACATGCTACTAAGAGAGCAGAATCATCTTAGCACATTTTCAAAGAAAAATCTGAGAACATAGCTATTAACAATCTGTGCAGGATAACAATCTGTCTCAGGGCAGAGGGACAAGAGCAGCTGGTAGAATCTCTTTTGGTTTAAGGTTGACAACTCAGTTTTTGCACCAGTTTCTGCTGGAAAAAGGATATTCCATCTGCAGCCTCAAGACAGGGGATACACATGCACTTTCTTCTTCCTTAAGGCCCTTGAGTTACTACTGAACTAGCCCTGTTAGGTGCCACTAGTCTTCCAGGCCCTATTTCTGTCTTTGCTTGCAGGCAAGGTAAATAATGGCATATCCCTCTGCTCCTTAAATCCAGTGGAGATTCTAATCTGTATAGGTGACTGCCAGCAAAAGGCCCAGTGGGTGATTATCGACTATTCAGACCTTTTAATTATTTGCTCCTTATCAAATCTGGTTCTGGAACAGGAGGGTTAGTGGTAGATGTGCCCAAGTACACTTTAGTCCTCCCTCACATTGGGAAACTCACAATTAGAGCAAATCCTGCTATCCACCCAGTTATATGTATAAACCAGCAAAGACTTGCCAATTTTTTTCCCTGGCTGGGTTTCTATGCCTTTAAGAGCAGCAAGGGAGGCTGAAACGTACAGCGCAAAGCCTATGCATGTTTAATCAGAATAAAGTCCTACTGTATTCAATGGGTCTTACTGCTGAGCAATCCTGGTTTAGGGTTGCAGGCACATTAAGTAGGTGGGAGCTTCACCTGTAAAACTGCTACCTATCATACAGCTTTATGTGTGTCTGTGAGAGTGTGTGTGTACAACGTGGCAACCTTTAATCCAGAGAATGGCTGTCCATAGAAAGGTCTCCCACTTTACGCATCTGTCTACCCAAAGCGCGTTTAGTGACAGCGGATAAGGCATGCAGGTTGGTAAATTATTCCGGATCGATGGCCTAAGATAGTGTGATGTCACAAAACCGGGAGGCTCGTTCTGCAAAGGAGCTGGAGAGAAGCGGCTTTCTCTCTCTCCTTTCTCTCTCTCTTCCCGGCCCCTTCTCTCCGGGCAGGCTTCGGAGGGAGCAGCCTGGGCCGGCTGCGGAGCTGAGTGAAGGACGATCCCTTACATTGTGTTTCAGTGCGGGGTCTTTCCGGGTTAATGAGCTGACATCATGATTAAAGCTGACCATTTGTAATGTGTCTGGAGCCTGTTGAAAAGCACTGAAAAGGTTAATGCGGTAAACCAGGACAGCACCTGCCCCGCACGAGGAGGGGAGGAGCCGGGCCACTTTCCCTAATCAATTAGCCCCTTAATGAGTCTATCCAAAGTAGTTAAGGGGAGTGAATGATCGTGCCGCGGCTCGCTCGTCATCTCGCTATCCCTAATTATTTTATAAGCACTTGATTCAATATGCCGAGGCCTAACACGGGGGCTGGGAGTTAATGAAAATGTCATTTGGAAACGTCTTGACATTTGTCTGTATTGATCGGAATCTTGCTTTTATCTCTCATTATGTATTTTGGGGGAGAGAGAGGAAGGGGATAATCAGCCCATTAAGAAAGCCCATCGGGGGGAAGAGGGGGAACCCAGACGTGAAAGAGGACCGAAGGAGAGGGGAAGACATTGACTCTCAGGTCTCATCTCCCACGCCACACAAAAAACGCTTCTAAGGCTCTGCTCTCTCCCTTTCTGGGCCTGGGTAGAAGAGGGGTGGACACTATGAAGGAAGCCTAGTCTTGAACCTCGGCGAATTGACGCACTATCAGCGTCCATTGTTCCAGGACTCAGAAGTGGCAGCAGCGGTGGAGTGGGAGTCAGTCCCGCTGGAAATCGAACTCCGCTCTGGGATCCCTTCTCCACTTCCTCGGATCCCAGCTAAGCGCGGGCTTGCGACGCAAAAGGCCTACTGCACAAGCTCAGAGGCGTCCTTGCACTCGTTGTTGCGTCACCTTTTCAGAACTCAGCCCTGGCGCAGATCTGAGTCTAGAGAGGATTGCCGATCCTAGCCCCCTGGGAGTAAGCCCCATTGAAGTTCAGTGGGGCTTACTTCTGAGTAGACATGGCTAAGCTTGTCCCGAAGATGGAGCCTCCAAAGGGCTGGAGCAGCAAATGTCGGACATGTCAGGATCATAACTGCACCAGTCACCAACGCAAACAATGACCCAATGAGAAATGTGGGAGGATATCCTACCCCAGGGCAACGTTAGGAGTCGGAGGGGGTAAAACCATCCTGAATGTAATTCTATCATACATTGCACATAAACCATAAATATGTACCTTCTGCAGTACTTATGAATGTAAAATGCTGAGATTATCCCCAAAATCTGTTGACAGTACCTAGTCTTGAAACAGCGCCTTTGAGCATGTGAAGAGTGACCTATCGTCACTTTGTAATCATAAATAACCCACACACAACTGAAATTGATAGCAAGGACTTCCACAGTCTGGGGTGTGCCCATAACCCCCCAGTACCGCTTATTTAGACAATGAGCACTGAAAAAACTTGGTCATCGCTTCCAGCATGCAAAGTTTATGCGGAGAGATTTGAACCCAGACCTTCCGCCTTCCCACCCAGCGTGCAAGCCAGTAAACCTGTTTGAAGGGGAATATCGTTTCCCCCCCAACTTTGGGGATTTCGTGTGGTGAACAGTAACTGTTCGTGCGCTCATTATTTACTCATTGTAAAACCCATTCTGTTATGCAGCAGGGTTTCAAAATTCAACAGATCGAAATTTGCTGTTGCAGGTGATGCGGTTCGAATCCTGCCGAACTGAATCCGTGGCTACTATAAATCAGGTCCCACACCAAACTCAACAATCTTCCTTCCTTCTCACTCTGCCCTGGTACGTTCCAAAAGAATAGCAAAACTCCCTCTGAGAGCAAACGCGGGGGGCGAGGGCAAAAGAAGCCAAAAGAAGTGGACACTGAAAATCAGAGACGTGCCCTCATGCTCGGGGAACCGGGGCAGCCTTGAGGGAGATAGTTTTTTCTTCAACCCCCCCCCCCCCCAGCAAGATGTACCCCCTTCAAAACTACAAGTCTCAACATGTTCCGGAGTCGCGAAATGTTGAGTCAGATGCAAACGGAGGAAAAGACGCGCGCGCGCGCGCAAATGGGTACAGATGGGGAGAACTGAAACGGCCTCCTGGTGAAGGGCTCCGCTGGCTGGCTGGCACTTTGAACAGAGGCACTTGCCCTTCGGAGGTGAGAATAAATTTGCAACACTTTGTTGCAGGACCCCCTTTTCCAAATAAAATAAAAAGGAACGGCAGTGCTGTTTTCACACTATGTTTGACAATCCCCAAGCAGGGGACTTGAGGAATAAGCGGTTCGAAGATGTCCACGGTGGCTGTGACATTCGGGAACCAACCAACCAACCTCTTTGGATCTGCTTCACCGAAAATATAAATGGCCCTTTCAACTACTGGCAACATTGACATCGCTTTTGCTCGCTTCTTCCTCCTGAGCTGGTGAATCTCACGCAGATAAAGCACGGGAAGCAGACAACCGGCTCTTGCTCCACGGCGGCGTCTTGCGTAAATCATTAAAACAGGCAAATGTTGCATTATGGACGTGCTCTTTTCATTAAGACACCTGGCTTCACGTGCCTTCCCAATGCGATTGGATGGCTGTCCCAGCAAACAGTGGACGACTCTCGTTTCGTTTCGGTTTTTTTTCCTCAGCCCCCCCCCCCCTCCAAAGGAAAGTTTCTGAAAACTTTTGGAGAGAACGATTCTCTCCCTCCCCCACCCCTCCACCCACTTTTTGAGTGCGATCAAAGCTGTACAAGCCCAGAGGAAGCGGGGCGATTGTATTACAATCATTGGAAGGCATTTATGTCAATCCTCTCAGAAAGCCTAAATAATTGCATATTGTTACATACGTCGTATATATCTATATAAACCCTGCGCCATCGGGATGGATTACATCCCATGGGGAAGATTAGGGATGTACCTGCATGAGTTTGGGAAGGGGAAGGCATTTCTCAGCTTGTATTGCAAGCGGTCTCTCTCTCCCCCCCCCCCGCCCCCGCCCGCTTTGCTGCGCGCTCCTTGCCTAGGCAGCTTGGCGCCAGACAACTTGAATGCGCGCAGTCTTTTCATTTCGCCTGCAATCTCCCATCCGTGGAAAAGCAGGGGCTCCGGCTGTCCCCCCACCCCACCCTCCTGCCCACCCCACCCTTCCCTTCTCCCATGGGATGCAGATGAGTGACCGTCCCGTTGGGCTGAGGGCTTAAACAGCAAAGCGAAAACATTGGCTTTCATCCATGCATGGGTGTCTCTCCCCCCCCCCTTCTTCTTCCCCGATTGACATTGCTAGACAAGATATTTCGGGGGCTGCGCGGGGGATAAAAAGTGAAGATAATGAAAGCGCCAAGGATCCGTTGCTAGAATGCTGCCCTTCTGGTTTAAATACCAGATCTCTTTCCATAAGCTGTTTAATGCCAAGCCTCTTAGCCTTCCGCCTGAGCCCCAACCGCTTGCAGAGCCAGACTGGAAATGAATGGAGAACACAAATACACAAGTGCAGCGGGGCGTGTGTGCATGGGTTTTATATATATAAGCTCTGGGGACTGTTGCATGAGGAGAATACTTTGTTTTAGGAAACACATATTGTGTACTAGCCCAATTAGCCATATACTAGGAATGTCGTCTTTCCCCCTTCTGTCTCTGCCATTGGTAGGAGAGGAGACGTCTAAGGTAGAGTTGCTTAGCCACTTCCTGAACCACTGGGAATAGTTTCGGACCCGTTTGATCTGAAAGTCAACCCTGCTAGTTTCAGATTATTCAAGTGTGCTTCAGAACCCAACCTCCGATCTCAGGACTTATTTTATACAGGCAATGGCAGCTACATAACACCTTGGCAAAATGTTGGCGCGAATCAAACGCCCATATCAGATTGCTAAACGGTGTGATCATCCCAAAGCCTCATTTCGTTATTTAAGGCAACAAACTGAGGCAACTTCGATTCACCCTAAAGGGTTATAAAAGTTAAGGGTGGCTTGGGATACACATCAAACCTCTGTGGACTTTTAGCCCCGACTAGATCGTGGGTTTATTATTATTATTATTATTATTATTATTATTATTATTATTAATCTGGCCCGCTTCCTTTTTGTCTGGGGCAGGGGCAAACCGATCACGTCGGTTTCGGTGGCCCTGCAAAGTCGGCGGCTGACAGCGTTCTAGAATTTTGAAACTTTCCGGGGCAGCCTGGCTGCCTGTGATTGGCCGAGGCGGATGTAACCTCCATGCAAATGAAGCCACGCCACCCCGCCGCCTGGAGATCAATAGAGATCTGAGAGAGAAAGGAGCATGCATTCAGGCTCGGCAAGCTCAGGGAAAACCTGCCAAGGCACGCCAAAAACACCCCCCCAAACTGGTCCCCCCAAAGGCAGGCGAGGTAGCCAAGCCCCCCAGGCAGCCCCCGCACCCTCCGACGAGACCCCCTGTCCCCAGCGCGCCTCTAAAGCGAGAGCTGTTCTCTTGTTTCTTATGAGCCCAGGATGAGCAACAAAGAAGACCCGAGCAAGTGTTGTCCCGCAGCACCTCCGCTCTCCAGTTTCACCATCCAGTCCATCCTAGGCAGCGGCACCTCGGAAGGAGGCAGGGAGCCCAACTCCAAGCAGCCAGCCTCCGCCTCCGCTTGGCCGAGCAGGAAGAGGAGCCTCTCCATATCCTCCGAAGAAGAGGAGCCGGATGAGAGCTGGAAACACCCCGCTTGCTTCTGCCCCGACTCGCATGGTCCTAAAGAAACGTGCCACAAACACCACCAACCCATCAGTTTCACGTGTCTCAGTAAGTACTGGACCAAGGGGGAGGAAAAGAAAAGCCATTCAAACCTCCTTTACTTCCTAATTAGGAAGGATGATATGTAGGTGCATCTTATTATATTGGCGGACCGTGTTATTAGGAAGAATGCAGCGTGTTGTGTGTGTGTGTGTTGAGGAAAAAAAACAGCTTTGCAAGTAACCACTGTTTTATTTGAACGGCAGTCTTTCCGATCGCCGGGCTTTTAGGGTGCGAAATTAACCTAGATGACATCAGGGATGGAATAGGTTGTGGGAAGCCCGGCGAACAGCGGTTTGAGCTTTTCTGCGAATGTATAGGGTGCAGTTTTCAAGCTCTCTCAATGCTATTTGTTTTGGTTGTTTTAAAAATCTGTATTTGTTTCCTTTTGTGCGTGCTAAATTCGGATGTCATACAGATTAAGGAACCCTTTCGTTTTTAAGAGACATGTTATTATCTTATCATGCCTTTTCCGTCCAGTCTTTGGGGAGATCACTTCTTTATTATGATGGATAACGGTGATCTCCCCCCCCCTCCCCGCCCGCACTCACCCCAACAAAAAGGCAAGAGAAGCCGGGGGTTTTTTCCGCAGGATTCCCGAATACATAATTGATGAAATGTTAAATGTATAAAAAGTCAAATTCTCGCGATTCAGCAGGAAAAGGGTCGTATTTGAAAACACGGGCACGCCCTTGCACCGCGTTGACCAAGAATTCAGATTGAATTCGGTGGCGCTAACAGAACCCCCCCCCCCCGTATGAATACGGTGGCAGCTTTAAGCTGCACTCCTAAATAGAATAACTTACCTGGGAGTAAATCCCATTAAACTTAGCGGGGTTTAGTTTTGAGGTGGCGAGTATGAGGTTGCGCTTTTAGAATTATAACCGAGAATGAACTGGATTGTAAAGGCTGCCCTTGGAAACAGACTTACTCGTGAGCGCAGCACCGATGCGAAGGAGGGCTGCTCTCCTGTGAGGTGCACTGAAGTTTTTGCCTGACCTTGAAAGGACTTCATAAATTCCAGTTGCAATTCGTTTATAGAATGATGATAAATATTTTCTTAGGAAGATATGGAAGAACTGGAGCTCTGGAACAAGCAGCAATCGACTGCCTGGGTTTAGTGTTTGGTGGGATTCGTATATTGGTGTCGGTGGGTTGTGGTGTCTGTGTGTGCTTGTGGGGAGGGACACATGGCCATGCCAATCTGATCCGAAAGGCATCTCCACACCCCCCTTCCTTTTTTTTAATTTCTCCCTCCAAGGCAACCCGAAGGGGAACGGCTCGGCGATCAGTTCCGACCGGACGCCGCCTTTCCTTTCTCCGTCCCAGCCGGACTTCAAGGAAGAGAAAGAGAAGCACTTCGGGCCGGGCTCGCCGGCTTCGTCGGAGCGGCAGCGGGACGGCGCGGAGCGGCAGGCGAGCTCGGCCAAGAAGAAGACGCGCACGGTTTTCTCGCGGAGCCAGGTCTACCAGCTGGAGTCCACCTTCGACATGAAGCGCTACCTGAGCAGCTCGGAGCGCGCCTGCCTGGCCTCCAGCTTGCAGCTGACAGAGACCCAGGTGAAAACCTGGTTTCAGAACCGCAGGAACAAATGGAAACGGCAACTCTCGGCGGAACTGGAGGCGGCCAACATGGCCCACGCCTCAGCCCAGACTCTCGTGGGGATGCCCCTAGTTTTCAGAGACAACTCTCTCCTCAGAGTGCCGGTTCCCAGATCCATCGCCTTCCCGGCTCCCTTATACTACCCAGGCAGCAATTTGTCGGCCTTACCTCTTTATAATCTCTACAACAAGATCGACTATTGAACTGACGCCGCCGTCTCCACCCACGACCTTTTCTTCACCCGCCCGCCTGTTATTCATAGGAAAGGAGAAATGTGCTTCTTGCATTGTTAAGAAATACACCATGTGTATTCATTATTATGATTATATTTTTTTTTAAGGGGGGAAAAAAACCCCAGAACATTTTATTTATGGGAATCCTCTCTGGGTTAGTTTTGTTCTGCTTGTTTTCTAGACTGCCCTAGAGAGTGTGTCACTTCCAGCCCTCTCTCCCTCGAGCCCCCTTCACAACCCATTTTCTTTAGTCTGTCCTTTTCTGACATAATAACAAAGTGACTTTCCGACCTCGAGCAGAACAGGAAACCCAACACATCAACTCACCTTTAGAAAGAACCGCGCGGCTCTGTCTGCCTGTGCGCGCAGGTAGGATAAAAACAGGGCGCTGGAGTGGCCAGCCATTTTCCAGTCTCCCCTCGCCCGCCCCCACCGTTCCTTTTTGCCCTGAGTATTAATTATATCTGCGGGAAATAAAAAATAATAATAATAGTGTATTTCAGATCTGTACATATTTTTAAAAGAAAATAAAGCATTTTAAACATCGTTGGTAACTTGGATCAGATTGCTTGTGTATTTCAGTTGGCGTACCTCCCCGCCCCTAAAAATAAAATAAAATACATGTATTTGGGTTTTAGGTGTGAAAAGTTGGATGCGTTCTGCCCTCTGGGCCCCTCTCGCTGGAAGTTTGAAAAAAGAGGAAAGTTTCATCCGTGCAACGATGGGGGCTTCTCTCTCGTTGAGGTCGCAGGAAATCTCGATTCATCTCCAGCTGCGCTCCTGTCCAAAAACTGTGGCAAATGTCACAGCAAAATAAATTCAAGAATAGACGGGGAGCATTGATCAAAATAAAGCTGAAATATTGATATATACGCCATGCTGACAACGCTGCCATTCCACGTTGTTTATAGACCATACTGAAAAGAGTGGGGCTCACTTCCTCCTGCGGTTAGGATCAGGATTAAAGTCCGGAGAAAGACATGCAGGAAGTTTTAAACTTCTTTCAGACTATTTAAGATCACCATTGTCATTTAGGGATATTTAATAAACAGCCATTTCTGTATGGGCTCAAACGATCAAGAACCGATATTCCACACACCTTTTTTTTTTTAAAAAAGTTCAGGCTACACAGTCCATTACTACTAAATCCAGCTGTAGTTACTGAATTTACGCAGGTAAAACTCAGAGGCAGGCCGGCCCGATCCTAATGGTTTTTATTTGTAGTGGGGGTTCTGTTCACGTCAGGGGAACTTCCCTTCCCTTTTCACTTCCGCCCAAAAAATGCTCCCTGGGTCACAGTCCTACCACCCCGAGTCTAAGCACAAGTCCCGAAACTCTTAGTAGTTGATGAGGTGAAAAAGAGGGAGACTCGGAAGAAAGGTCCGCTGAGTTCAGTGAGACTTACTCCCAGGTAAGTCTGTATTGGACTGCATCCTTATTTAGAAAAAAAATCCATTGAAAGCGGCCCGATTTTCCGCTTAAGGTGCCAATTGGCTTAAATCGTTTTAACTGGCTTTGGATCTGCGCTGTTTAGAGGCATGCTACGTGATTCGCATCCAGCTCATTGATATTAACCGCAGCGCCACTTCTACTTCTGTGCCCTCCATCGTAAAACCACAGATGGGGCGCGTTCTTCTTTCTCTTCCTCCTCCCCCTCATTAAAGTGAATGGAAAATATAAGCTTCTACACTGCAGATCCGGGTAAAAGCTTGCAAATGTCAAACGCATTCGGATCAAAGCGGCTCATGTATATAGTTATTTGAAAAGAAGATGAACGTCCTTTATTAAGCGATCGGAGCTGACAAGTGTTTCCGGAAATGGGCTTTCTTCCTAGTTTGAGGTGTATTCTGTTAAATGCCAAGATCTCATGCCAGCTCCTTTTTAAATAGAAATGTGACATTATAACCAAGCCGTGATTGATCTGAGCGTTCACCCCAGCGCTGCAAAACACCTGCAGCCTCGGATGTGCCGAGAGGAGGAAGCGAATCGTTTAAACAAAAAGTAAATACTTCATCAAGTGTTATTTAAATTGCAGGCGCCGTTACGTGGTTTATCACAGCCACCTGTTCCTTGGTTCGCTCTGGATCTTATAGACAAGACTATTTAAAATGCAATAAGTAACCACAATCCAGCTAAAATTACATTTACGATGTTTTAAAACGGAGAATTGGGGGGGGGATAACAGTCCATATGGCCCGTGTAAAAAAATAAGCTCGAGATACACTCTTTCGTGGAAAATAATATTTTTGAAATTGTTTATCTGAACCATTTTCTCAAAAGCCAACGGGGGTAATTCCCTATTAAGTGCATGCACGGACCTTTTATCTCAGAAACAAATGAATTTAGGGCAACCTGGTCCTTCTATTTTAAACAAACAAAAGATCTAGATAGAGCCTAGGAAATTCATTATTTATCCTTGACCGCGTAAGTTCCACTGTAATGCACGGGAGATATTTCTAAAAAGTTTTCATTATGATCAAGGTTGTGTGTGAATATTTGTAACTAAATAAAAAAAGAAGAAGTTTTTCAGGCTCTCATTGGTTATGAAGTGTTATTCATATTGCCAGCAATAATTGTTTCCAGTAGGAGTACTTAGAATCAGTGCCCTTCCAATCTTTTCCGCCTCTTGACTTCAGACTATTACTACTTTCAGTTTCCTTGAATATTTCGGTTTTGCCTCACTATTCATTAATATCGAAGACAGCTTTCTCAGTAAAACATACCCAAAAACAGATGATTCGAATTAAAGTGGAATTTCAGTACAAGTTTATTGGATTTTAAATGACCCCTCTCTGTCACCCACATAGTACATAGCATCACAGACGTGCAGGGTGTTTGCATATATTCGGTTTGCATAACTCAGATCCGTCGCCCATCTCAATCGCACGCAGTGAAGCAAAACAAAACAAAAAATCGTTTTGGGAAGAGCAATGGATGCATTTGGTGTTTCCATGCAATCCTTATCCTCGCATTGCAAATCGTATTGCTAATCAATCCTGTGCATTATTGCAAACCTTGGAACTGGTCCAACACACCAGGAGATATTTCAAAAGTGTTTTGTAGGCCAGTGGCGATACAGCGAAGAGGCAGAGGCAGTGTGGCTCTTCTATGCAAGCGTGTTCAGCCACCGCAGGATAGTAGAGGAAACTCTGGCCGAGCTTAAGTCAACGACATAGTGGCCCCCAGGAGTTAGTATTGCACAGATCTCGTTGTTTCCATCACTTTTTAAAGGGTTGCAATCCTATACCCACTGACCTGGGAGTAAGCGCCATTGAATTTAGTGAGGCTTACTTCTAAAGCCAGCCTGCATTGAACTGTGGTGTGTGTTAACCTGAAATCCTTCTGTGAACGGTTGCTTGCAGTTAATCTGCTTTAATTGCAAGCATGACTACACATAAGGATTTAGCAGGTTAAAAAGGGGGGAACGACAATGAGATCTATACATTGCAATCTGCTTTAGCTGCGAGGTAGACTGATTAACCTTGGGCCGTCAAGTATCTCCCCAGCACCTTCTTTCTCCATCCGGGAACTATCCCCAACTTGCTGCTTCTGCGTCGATTCAACCGCGAGGCATCAATGGCAGGGCTATTACAACAATTTTTTTCCCATGATCATCGCTCTCGCTATTAAGAGCATGCGCGTTTAATTTCCATCTGATACCGCTTGGACTTTCCTTTCAGAGGCGAATTGTCCTTTGTCCTGAACACAGGATTATGCAAATAGGTCAGGATCCAAGAACTCAAGGTATTAGGAAGCTGCCTCAAAGCGAGAGGCATTGAACAGCAGGAAAGCCTAGCAAGAAGAGTCAAATGCTCGTATTCTGAATTCATGTGGTATACATGTGTCTTACTTGGCTTTAGATATGAAATTATAATATTTTGGCTGATATTTATATGCACATACTGAAAACAGTTCCAGCAATAGTTCGGTAGGAATCCTTTCTATCAATATAATCATGATAGTTACACATGGACAAAAGTGTATGTGTATGATGCATGCACGTCTAAATGTTGAAATCCAAAGTACAAGGAAACGCGATGTAAATAATCAAGGGTTGGGAATGAAAAAAATAAAAAAGCCTCCGGTTCCCCTTTCTTCCCAGTTTACTCACGTATTCATACATACACGTGTATACATTTAAAGCCAAAGCTGCAAAACTTTTTTAATATATATATCCCGTGCAGAGAAATTTTGGCAATCTTATACACACTCTGCTGGATGCAGGTTTTGCAGCGGTGTGTTTTCTGCTACACAACTGCTACGGAGTCGTGGACGGGGCTGCCGCATACAGGGATGACGCGGGTGTGTACACAGGAAGATAAAACTAGGGGGCTTATGGAGGAAGCGAGAGATCTACGGAGCACTGGCCTATATGAGAGTTGCTGTGGTCGTAGGACCACGACGCAGATCCAAAGCGCTCTTATTTGAAGCCATCTCCCTATGAAGGCGACAAAGGATCTGCTTTCTGCCCAAACAGGTGCGGCTTGAGCAGCCGCTTCCATTCATTCTCCAGCCTCGAGAGCCGCGTTCACAATTGGCTCTAGCGCCAAAGGCCTCCGCGTGGCGAAAGGAGCGCAAGGGTTTGCCCCGGAGAGGGGCACGTAAGAAAGAAGACTCAAAGAAGCAGATGGGGCTTCTGTAGGCAGAGATGGGGGGGGGGGCACTAGCCGAGGCAGTAGCGGAAGGGTAACTTGGAGCCCGTTGCATGCTGGGCGTTGTAGTCGACGCTGCAAAAAGCTGCATCGCGGAGCATGCCGGGCGTGCGTGCGTCCGTACGTGAGCCGTTCGGTCATTTTAAACTAACCAATCGCCGGGCGAGGCGGTCGCCGGAGCTGGGGCTGTTGGGAGTTGGCTCGGTATTCGAGGCGCGCGCGCGTGGTGAGAGGAAGAAGACGGTTGGTGCGTGTGAGAGTGAGGGAGAGGCCCCGTTGGAAAACTGGAGGACAAGGTAATGGGGCGCCCCTGTTGTTGTTGCTGTTGTCCCCCCACACCCGCCCGCCTTGGGACGGAGAGTCCTCGCGCGGCCTGGGGGGACTACCTCTCGGCCATTACCTCTCCAAACCCTCGGAGGGAAGCGGAGCTGCGGGTCCTCCTTCCAGGCCACGCCCATTACACCCCCCCCGCGTCATCCCCGCGCGCCCTTGCTGCCTTCTTCCCTTTCTGAGAAATTGGGGTGGGGGAGGGGGGTGCAGGCATCCCATATGGTTAAGGAATAATAAGCAGGGGGGATCCTATGAAGCATCCTCCCCCCTCCAATACTCCAGGTCCTTCGTCGCTTCTGGGGTCAAACATTTAATAACAAGGGGGTAAGGTTTTGTGCTGTAAAGACCGAGGCTCGTTGAAATGATAAGTTAAAAGACAAAACCAGAGCTTTGCTGGATCAGGCCAGTGGTCAGTCTTGTAGGAAGCAGGATTCTAAGATAACAAGATGCCATTGCAAGCACTAGCACTCTGCATAGCTGTCAACGTTTTCCCTTTTTTATTCCGAATAGGATTCCTCACAAGAAAAGGGAAAAGTTGACATCTATGGCCTTCTGTGACTCTCGCTCCCTAGCAACTGGTACCTAGGCTCTCAGATGGTGGTTCTGATATGGCTACCATGACGATGAGGGACATATTCTCTAGGAATTTGTGTAATCCCATGATCATGGAACTTTGATATGGGAAAACAAGCAGTGGTTTAACCTTAGAGTACTTCTGTGAGAGGGAAATTCTCACATTCCTGGTGTACATTTTTAGAGATGCAGTTGGAACTAACACAAGGGTATTAGATACATTGTATAATATGGAATCAGTTATACTAGCACATTGATTTCTTCATATGCTGTTATTTGATTATTATTCATTTCATTTCTATGCCGCTTTATATTTTTAAGAAAAATCTCTAAGCGGTTTACAGCATATTAAAACATCAATAAAACAATCCAAAATCAAACATTTCTGAAGAAAGTCAAATATAAAGTATACAGTCAAAGCAACATAATTATCATCTGAAATATTATCTGAAAGATTTCAGAATAAAACATTACAAAGGATGTCAGCTGAAGAATACATATTTAAATCAAAGTTAACAAAAAATCATTGCAAGTGAAGTCAAATATAAAATGCACATTTAAATGTCAAGGATGTCAAGTCCCACAGGGTCCTGGTCTCCTGCGATAGAGGGTTCCACCAGGCTGGGGCCAAAGCTGAAAAGGTCTTGGCCCTGGTTAAGGCCAGTTTAACCTCCTTGAGGCCCGGGACCTCCAAGATACTATTATTTTCAGACCGTAAGGTCCTCCATGGGGCATACCAGGAGAGGCGGTCCCGTCAGTACGAGGGTCCTAGGCTGCATAGGGCTTTAAAGGTTAAAAGCAGCACCTTAAACCTGACCCTGTACTCCACCGGGAGCCAGTGCAGCTGGTATAGCACTGGATGAATGTGGTTGCGTGGCAAGGACTCCATAAGGAGCCTCACATTCTGCACCCGCTGGAGTTTCTGGGTCAGCTTCAAGGGCAGCCCTGCGTAAAGCGTGCTACAATAATCGAGCCTGGAGGTGACCGTCACCTGGATCACTGTGGCTAGATCAGGGCAAGAAAGGTAAGGGACCAGCTGATTAGCACGGTGAAGGCGGAAAAATGCCACCTTTGCTGTGGCTGCAGCCTGCACCTCCATAGAGAGGGAGGCGTCAAAGGTTACACCCAGACACCTGGCGGAAGGCGCTGGCACTAATTGAGCCCCCGCAAGAGATGGGAGTTGGCCCCCCAACCACATGTTGTCCCGACCCAGCCAGAGAACCTCTGTCTTCGAAGAATTTGACTTAACTGGCTCCCACGCAGCCATCCAGGCACAGCTTCCAAACATCTGGTCAGTGTGTTCTGGGCTGAGTCAGGATGGCCGTCCATCAACAGATAAAGCTGGGTGTCATCAGCATATTGCATATTGACAACAGAATTCTGGAGCAGAAGTTCCAGTGGCCCATCCAGCAGGCTTTTCTTGTTGATGCAATTTCTCTTTAAAATCTACCAAAGATAATATAGAAAATAATAATAATCTGTAGATAACTTTTGTATTATCTTATTCAGATGACTGGGTCAAATGAATTTAAGTTGAACCAACCACCGGAAGATGGAATCTCATCAGTGAAATTTAGTCCTAACACATCTCAGTTTCTGCTTGTTTCATCTTGGGACACTTCTGTTCGATTGTATGATGTTCCTGCCAACACCATGAGACTCAAGTATCAACATACAGGAGCTGTACTTGACTGTGCTTTTTATGTAAGTCTTTTTTACTACTTTGTGTTTTTACTATTGAAGTTATAAGAAGGGGATGCAAGGTGTAATTGACTTAATTAGTAGGTTACTGAAGTCTTTAGGCTGGATTCCAAAGTGCCATGCACAGGGTTTTGCACGCACAGGGTTTTCAGCTCCTCCCATCTGACAAGAAACTACCTCTTGAAGACTGGGAGGCCCTCTGGAGCAACCCACCACCCTTTCTGTGCTCAGAAACACTTTGTAATTGCACATGGGCTTCTCTACCCTGGCCTTTTAGATTGAGCTATAAGTTAAGTATGCCTTAAGTTAAGTAAGTTAAGCTTGTTTTGATGCTTGTGTGGGCCTGATGTTTTGTTGTAATGGGGAATAAAAAAAGAATGCTAAAGATAGTCTTGCTCTCCAACAACCAGTGAAAACTTTTAAAAATACAGGTTATCTTCATCATTTTTTTTAAAGGTACCCTTACTGAGGTTTTTAGTAATAAGCCAGTTTAACAGGTTAATAATTAATTTTAATTGGTTAAGACAGATGGATGAACAGAATTGTTCAATTGATTGACAGCTCTGTTTTTAAAAGTACGTATTTTGATTGTAAGCCTGTATGGAAAATTGGGAAACCAGGAAAATTGTTTTGTATCAGTGGTCTTCTGCTCATACGTTACTTCTGCTTTGTCCTCCACTCTGTAGCCCCCTGAATATCTCCAATATCATCTTTGGAGGGTCTGCCAATCTACTGGAAGAGAATGTGGTGGTAGTGATAATATGCAAAAATGGGGCATTTTGTTCCATGAGCAGAAGTCCGCTGCACAATTGGGTGGACATCACTGGATGTCATCCACTGTATTTTGATCTTTTTGTTGCCTAGTCAAGTACAGTATTTCATTCCTATATAATAGTTATGCTGCAGGATTTTATCAACATTAATTATTTTGGAAGCAATATAACATTAGCGTTGTCAAACATATTTAATAACAGAATTTATTTTCTAATCTTCAGTTTCATAATTTTGTGCGTAGCTTTTGCCCCAAGGAGCTGAAGCCCCTTGCACGGGGGGGGGGGTCAAATTCTTCCCACAGTTATGTAACCATTGTGGGTGACCTTTGGCGGTAGTGCTACTGTTGTCATTCAGTCGCCCTGTTCTCTTGTGGAAATAAAATGGGTATGTAGGCAGTAGGAGAGCAGCGCCATCCCAAATTCTAATATGTATGCCTTTGAAAGGGTCATGGTTTGTTGATCCCTTGCTGACACTGTTGGATAAGACTTTTTAAAGCAAAAATAATGCCTTTATCAAATATTTGTTGGTTCCTTGGAGTACAGATATAGAACATAAGTGAACAACTTTCTTCTCTTGAAGGACCCTACACATGCCTGGAGTGGAGGACTGGATCGGCAGTTAAAAATGCATGACTTGAACACTGATCAAGGTAAGCTAATTGATAGGTATAGTAGAATCTGCAGAAGTAGGAGAAAATAGATTGTTTCAACAGTAGATTAATTCACTGAAAATAGTGTCGTGAAATAGAAAGGTATTATGACTGGAATTCTTACAGTATAAATACAGACAGCATTAAAGTGCAAATTAAATGTGTTTCTTTTCTGTACAGTTCATATTTACTATGTCATTTGGTTTTATGTCTGCACTTTCTGTAACTTCCATTTATTTCTGTATAGTGTTGCTCTTGATTTTATTTAGTGCATTTAAAGCTTTATTAGTCAATGCATATTTTTAGGCTAAGGAAAGAGTTAGTATTCCATGATAAGAACCTTGTGGTGTTTTGTCTTTAACTGAGTATATAAAAATATTTGCAGGGTGGTACATTTTTATTTAAAAACAATCTTTTTGTTTTATTTACAGTTCTAGTCTTGAGTGTTGAGAAAGCGAAACTGTCAATATTGCTTGTATGACCTAGTTCTATGCAGTACTTTTTCTATCCTTGATAGTTTCATTTGTTCTTTTCCCTTTAGAAATCTATTTATGGGCTATTTAACACCTCCAACTTTGTTTTTACAGTCGTTTAGACTTGCCTGAGATTTTGGCAGAAGGGCATTATTCCGCATACATGTGCATATGAACTATGAGTTCATAGAGTAATGTGCGGGGCTTGAATTGATTTAAGAGACAATGGCGGAAATGCTGTAAACGGATAGCTCAGTTGGTAGAGCTGTGAGACGTTTAATCTCAGGGTCATGGGTTTGAGCCCCATGTTGGGCAAAAGATTCCTGCATTGCAGTGGGTTGGACTAGATGCTCCTTGTGGTCCCATCCAACTCTACAATTCTATGATTCTAAATATGAAATCCTTAAACTGATTATATATTTTTTGGGGGTAGTAGAGAAATCTGGGGGGACATCTGTTGAGTGAGATTTTAAGGTGTGAGTATGATTGCACATTCTGACTTGATAAGAGGACATTTAACATCCACTCCCTTTACAAATACCCTACAATATTGATAAATAGTCATTGTAGTTGATGCAGGGATAATAGGATCAGACACCTAGCTGTTTGGAAGCAGAGTAACTGAATGTCAGGAAAGCTGCTTTTCATCATTGTAGAGGATGAAATTAGATGCTGTGACATTGTAAATGGATAAGAAGTTTCCAGGCAATGGTTGCTTGATGTCTTGAAAGATACTACAGAATTGGGTTTGGAGGAGAAAGCTATTTAGAATAAATTCTAGAGGATTAAAAAAAAGTACTGATTTATTTCCTAAGTTGGAGAAAGAATCTGAAGTATTACAGGATTAGTATTCAGCATCACTTTAAAAGCTTCTAAAACAGTTTAATACTACAGGATACAGTGCTAAAATGGATGATGCTGTGGAATAAAGGTTTATTGACAGTTTTGCTGAGAGTGCCTAATTACTCACAAGTGGCAAAGGCATGAACTAATGTGGTCATGCTACATTCACCTACTATTAGATCTTTCAAACACACCATTCATGACTAGGATTTTCAGAGGACCCCAACAGAGTTAGGTGCACAAATCTCTTTTGTTCATTTGAAAATCTCTGCATGGGTACCAACACCCCCCTTAAGCTTCTTTGAAATACTGAGTTGATATCTATTAGTCTACATTTAACACTTCAGAAGTGTCTGTCTATTGAGAAGATTAGAGGATCAAGCGTCCTTTGAAAGATGTCCCAGCATGCACATACATTAGTGAATGGTATATCAGACCCTGTTAACTCTGTATGAATATTGTTTTGTCCTTTTTATTAAATCTGATTATCAAAAACATAGTGCAACTATGTGTTCAGATTATTACTAATCTTTTTTTTAAAAAAACAGACAATCTTGTTGGCACCCATGATGCTCCTATCCGATGCGTTGAATATTGTCCAGAGGTCAATGTAATGGTAACAGGAAGTTGGGATCAAACAGTCAAGTTATGGGATCCGAGAACACCTTGTAATGCGGGAACATTTTCTCAGCCTGAAAAGGTTTGTATTTAAGCAATTTACAATACAATACTTTGCATGCCTACTCAGAAGTAAGCACTGTTAAGTTCAATGGGGCTCTTTTTCTAGTAGACTTGTATTTTTTATGCGGTTAAGGAATACATTTGAGCAATTAAAGTATTAATATCTTTCAGATCAGTTCATTGTTTGCATTAAAAATTTATAAACACTATTAATGAGGGTAAAATTACAGACTTAAGTGAGTTTTTGCATGATTAACAAGTACTACTTAAATACCAGAAAAATATAAAGTTAACTCTTTAGTTATTCTCAGTAATTAATGCAAGCTTAGCTACACCAGGAAAATATAATGACACTCTTCAGACATAACACAAAACCATGGTTTGTTGTTAAGGGCTTGAGCCCCACAAACCTTAGACTTGTGTGCTCCTCCCACAAAGGGACAAGGTTTAAAGCTTTAGTCTTCTTTTGTTTCTAAACTGCTTTTTCCCATTGCTCAATCTTTAGTAAACTGGTTTTTAGAAACCATTGTTAATTAACAAACCAGGATAAGACTTGGATACCTTTTGCTGAAGGTATATTCCAGAAACCCAGCTGGTAGTATTGCCTATGTTATATTGTGGTGTCAATACACTAATATAGGAAGGGCTTTGTTGGTGTATCCATTTATGCCAATGTAAACAGGAAATTTTGATTGTTGCAGCTTAATTTCTTTCAGCTTCTTATTCAGGGTCCATGAGTAAGGTCTTAGCAGCTGATTTGCAGCCTGCTGTAACTTTGGCTTACAAGTACTGTAAACAAAGTGATGGGATAAAGTTATGGCCAACAATAAACCTTGAGTTATGCATTTAAGAGTAACTTGTACGGTGTAACTTTTATTTTAACATGTTAGTGCAGCCTTATGGTATGAATAGCTGCATGTTTTGATAAATGGATGAGATGAGGCTTTAACTTCTTCAGCTCACTAAACAGCAGCTGCATTAGCAGTATTTAAATTTTTATTTATGATCTCTTGCTAGTCTTCATTTTCATAGGCAGATACATGCAAATAGTTTTTGTCACTACTTCAAATACTTTCTAATCACAATGGTGAGCTGTCAGTCTGGACCACATCATGTCTAAATAGCCCAGTAATGTGGGCACTACATAATCAGAATCTATTGGCAAGATCTTTGATCAGGATAAAAATGTTGTTTTTTACTTGTGATTTATGGTTGCATGTAGCATGTAGAAAACTGTGATGAATTGCTCGCAGAATGCCATATAATAGACAGTCACACTGAATCAAACTTCTTATTGGTATAGCAAGGTTCATTATGTCACTTTTTTAAATAGTATCTCTGATAAATGTGTATACCTAGCCTATTTCATGATATTGGTTTCATTTGATTTATGGCTATGGGGTGCTGTAAAGAATACTTCACAGGTATGACACCAGTCTGTAAAGAAGATTTAAGGTAGTTAACACTCCTGATGCTGTTTTTCCTGTATATATTTTTCTATAACATTGCTTTTGTGTTATCACATTTTATACTGTATGCATTCTTGTATAGTAATTTGCTTTGTGTCACTGTTGTTTGAGCCATTGACAATTCATCATTAATAATAATAATAATAATAATAATAATTATTCCTTTATATACTGCCCTATACCCAGAGCTCTCAGGGCAGTTCACAGAACAAAATCAAAATATAAAACCACAAAATATATAATCAAAATAAAAACAACCCAGCCCACATTTTAAAAGGACATAGGATGTCAATCAAATCAACCAAAGGCCTGGTTAAAAAGGAATGTTTTTGCTTGGCGCCTAAATGTGTATAATGAAGGTGTCAGGCGAGTTTCCCTGGGGAGAACATTCCACAGACAGGGAGCCACTGCAGAGAATGCTCATTCTTGTGTTGCCACCCTCTGGACCTCTAGGAGAAGGCACATGAAGAAAGGCCTCAGAAGATGATCTCAGGGTCCGGGTAGGTTCATATGGAAAGAGGCGGTCCTTGAGGTATTGCAGTCCTGAGCCGTTTAAGGTTAAAACCAGCACTTTGAATTGGGCTGGAAACTAATCGGTAGCCCGTGCATTCTGTTTACATTCTGTTAGTCCTAGTATAAATGAAGGATCTGTAATTAGATACCAGATCTACCACATGTCAAGCATATGGAATGAAAGCATGTATAGTATGTATCTTTTTAGAAGGGTAAAGTGGAAATATCTAATATGTAACTAGTAGCTGTTACTTGAAAGAGATTAATACCTGATAACAGATTAATTGCTTAGTTACACAACTTTTGTTTTTAGTTTAAACTGATTTAAGCAACATTTTCTAGTTTATCACAACCATTAATTATTTTTTTAGCGGTTAGTTATGCATGCTGAAATGGCAAGAGTAAATAAACAGTTGAGTGTTCAGTGTAAGATATTTTTTGATGTTCCTGCCAGCAAATTTTGCTCTCTGTGTGTAATTGACAGGTAGGTTATTGTTTTCTGAAACAATAGACAAACTGTTTCTTTAAAATTATTTATGTAATCATGACACAGATGTATTGATGCTTGATCTGTTAACCATGGATAAGAGATTGAGAGCAATCTGTGAGCTTGAGCACTATCTCACCTTACTTCTTGCAGATGGATCTTCCCCTTCCCACCCCACATTTTATTTAAAGAATTTAAATTCACTTTTTGCTTTCAGAGCCTAAAAACATTACATAGGCACCTGGGTTTTTAAAAATTATTTGTGTCTATGTACTAACAATGGTTAGCTCCAAACCACAACTATGATTATAAATGTATATGCAATCCATAGTTTGTGCTAACTATAGTTCCTGAGGATTTGTGAAAGCTGGGGTTAGATGAATTGGCAAGGACATTGTTATAACTTATAGGGTTATTAGCTTTTTAGTTTTGTAGGTTGGTTGGGAAAAGAATGGCCTCCCTTTGAGGATGGAGAACTCTTAGCAGGGACAAGATAGATATAAGGAGGACAAACAGGAAAAATTGCATCTCTATAGCAAGGCTTAGTATGTAAAATTTTGGTATTCTAACATGGGTAATCTTGTATAGTCCATGTAGAATGCATTTTATTGTTTCATGGAGAGTTAAGTCTGCTAGACTTCTACTTTTAAAAATCTTTTGTCATTGAACATGTTAATAGAATAGGTAATCTTTTCCTTCTACCTTTATGCTGCTAAAGTAGAAATCCTAGTACTGAATGTGGAAAATGTAATGCTACTTTATAACTTTTTTCCAAGGTGTATACATTGTCTGTGTCTGGTGATAGATTGATAGTGGGAACAGCTGGTCGGAGAGTTTTGGTGTGGGACTTGCGAAACATGGGCTATGTTCAACAAAGAAGAGAATCAAGTCTTAAATATCAGACACGTTGCATCAGAGCATTCCCTAACAAACAGGTATTTAAATTGTGCTGAATAATAATAATAATAATAATAATAATAATAATAATTTTTATTTATACCCCGCCCTCCCCAGCCAAGGCCGGGCTCAGAGCGGCTTGTCAAATGAAAGTTTGTAGAAAAATAGTCTCAATTATACCAGCGTTTGATATTTATGATTATCTTGACTCAAAAAGTTTATTTTGAATCTTGCTGATTTTATTGCTATCTCTAAAACAAATGATGTATTTGCTGTGCTTTCCTAAGGTTTTGAAGCTGTTAATGGAGTTGGAAACTAGAGGAACTTTAATATTGTATTTAATTCTAAAATTATCACAGAGCTCTGAATTATGCAGGAGCAGTAGACTGGCATAAATGCCATGCGCCAAGAAAATTAGTGTTCTGGGAAATACTGTTACAGGATTTAGATAAAAAACTATTTGCTTAGGAGTCATTTTCTGTGCTGGGCATGGCTCTTTCCTGGATCTATCAAAGCTACAAAGAGAATTAACAGAAGAACAAGAGTGTCTTTGTTTCTCTCATCATTCCCTTCTCTGGGGTTCAATGTAGTGTTTAGCCATTATTTTCTGCTCTTCTTGAGGTGGGAAAAATATAAAGGAAAAGCCTAGCAGACTTTTATTGATGTCAAATAGCAAGATATACCTAGCAGATATAGAGTTGTCTTATGCAGAGGAGGCATTAAATGAAAGCGAATTTTGTTAGATGTTATTTATAAGCAAAAGGGTTCCTCCAATGAGGTCTCATTTGGAATCTGTTCTCACTTTCTAAAAGGCATTAGTGTGTGCCCTGTTTAGAGTTAATGTCAGAACTGGAATGCAACATTCTTTATCAGGACACAATGCTAAGAGAATAATCTATAATTCCCTTTGGAATCTTCTCAGACATTTTTACAAACCTTTAGGACTCAAGAGTGCACCTGTGCCTCTCAATAGTTAAATGTGACATGTGTACATAAGATGTACACGTCTTATAAATGTTTCATCGACATAGAGCAGTTCATAAAGAAAAAACAAAACCCTATTATCAGTCATCGAAATAAGTGAGGATTCTGTCTGTGTCCCATAGGGCTATGTGCTAAGCTCTATTGAAGGCCGTGTTGCAGTTGAGTATTTGGATCCAAGTTTGGAGGTACAGAAGAAGAAATATGCTTTCAAATGTCACAGATTGAAGGAGAATAATATTGAACATATTTATCCAGTCAATGCCATCTCTTTCCACAATGTCCATAACACTTTTGCTACAGGTAACATGAAACTTTATTTTTTTCTTATTAGTGCTGTTAGTTGATAATTCTTCAGTTATATTGACCAAGCAGTCATCTGAAAAGCTTCAGTTGTTCTGTGATTCTTTTAGAGAATTTGAGGTATCCTGTCTTTAGTTCTCAAATATATCATTAAAATATAAGCTGAAAAATACAGTTTCTACTTTGTAGCTCTTTTGCATACTTGTAAAACTGGGAAGATTGTTTGGTGTGAAAATTTTCTGCAATAATTCAGAACCTATTTTATATCTTGTACCATGTGGTTCTCGCATTAAATAACTGAAATATCCTTGCACTTTCTAATTATATTTAATTGCACAGATATCAATAATGCTCGTTTCTGCTCTTTGGCTCTTTGCAATCTATTTTTAGGTGGTTCCGATGGCTTTGTCAATATTTGGGATCCATTCAATAAAAAGAGACTCTGTCAGTTCCACCGCTATCCTACAAGCATAGCATCTCTAGCCTTCAGTAATGATGGAACCACCCTTGCAATTGCATCATCATATATGTACGAATTGGATGACGTTGAACATCCTGAAGATGGTATCTATATTCGGCAAGTGACAGATGCCGAAACAAAACCCAAGTGAGTAAGTTTCACCTGTATTTGAGCTTTTTCTACCGTTTATTCCAGGATTTATTAATTTTCCTAAATTCATGAATAGCATTATTGATTCCTGGTAGATAGTGCAGCTTGACAGTAGGACTAGAGTTGATTTTATCTTGTTCTCCCCAAGCTTTCAATATCCGTAGGTTGATAGACGGCTGGTGGATAAAATTGTCTACTTGTTTTGTGGGAGAAGAATGTCAAACTCTCATTCTTCTTGAATAGGAGCTATTATATGAAGTCATGGCATTATTGCCAGCTCATTGCTTTAAAATTAAGTTGAAGAATTCAGGATAATACATATGAGAGAGTATAATTATATTAGGATTTTTAAGATTTTGAACTATTGGCAATCTCTGCACATAGATCTGGGCTTCTCATCTACAATACACCAAAGCAGAGCTGCTATAGTGATGGTTTAAATTATAAGAAAATAATTTTGAAACGGTATGTGTAACTCTTTAATGTCCAGAATTGTGCCACGTTTCCTGGTAAAGAAAATACTAGTTTTGGTTGCACAAAGCTAAAATGAATTTAGCCTAAACCTAAATACATTGCGATTTTCTTTCCCTTAGCACATTGGAGTTTATATCTTATATTCAGTTTTGCCACTTGAGTATATTACAGTGCTAAGAAAACACATATGCCTGCAGTGTTTGGAACCTCTGTGGGTATTAGCTGTTCCCACTAGTCCCATAGCTTCTTGCTGTCTCTTATTAGCGTATTTGCCTTCAGGAAGGTGGGGAGCAGCAGATATGAGCATGTTTGCCTGTAGGGAAAGATAATATGCAAAAAGGCTTTTATGCTGTAGTATCCATAGGGATGGGTCAACTCCTACTCCTTGCTTGCTGGAACCCTATGATCTTCCAGTCAGACCTAGGTACACAGGAATGCACACATAGACTTAGAATAAAAGAACAGAGTTCTTCTGAGCCCATTCTGAACCTAGGAATTAATTTTTAGGGCCAAAACTGAACTGAGCTTAAAAGACATTTCACACAAAAGTCCAGTCAGAGTTAATATTTTTTTTCCCATTTCAGCACCCTTATTAAGGTGGAAAATGTTTTTGTTGCTAAACATTTAGGAGTCATAAATCCTTGCTGATCACTAGATCTACCAGTACCCCCTGATCTAATTTTTGCTCATCTCTGCTGTAGTATAGGTGTGTATAGGAGAGAAATACACACATTATCTCCCTCTATTCTTAGCTCTTTAAACTAGCTGCTTCTTTCTCTTCTTGTGTACATGCACTACTTCTGCTGTGGAAGAAGAGTGGCTCTAGTTGGTGGGAAAGCTCTGTGTGGCTTGAACTTCCTCCTGCAAGGAATTGGCAGCTTAGAGTTATTGTGGGCATTCTCACACTTGGCATTTGGTTGCTTATTAAGATGTAGAATTTGCCACACATAACATCCAAAAAGTGGATATTTCTTACTTAAAACTTAATCTGATTCTTGAGTCACTGGCGTGGACTTCATGGAAATGAAGAGCAGCTTTTCTAAGCCCATCTTGTGAGTACAGTTACTTGCCTCAGAATAATGTCAGGCAAATAAGCTGGTGTGGGCATTCAGAGTCCTTGTGCTCAGGGCATCTTATAGTAAAGCATCATCAGGTGCAGCTAAATTAAGCTGAAAGTAATTGACATACAGTTTGTTGTGTTGAAGGAATGTTCTTTTTGCAAGGGAATTTCAGAAGATAGATGCCATAACAGGGAGGGTATTAGGTTATGCCTCTATCAAACCAAAGGAATACAGAGTGGTGTCTCCCATGCAGAACCGGCACAAAGAACCTCAAAGGGTTTGGGTGTCCTGGAAGATACTGTGTCCCTGTGCCTTGGCACTTTTAAAAAGGCTTTTTAGCACATCTAGGTTATAAACTTGGCAACTGTACCTGTGCTCTTGAGATTCATTTCTTTTTAAAAAACAAACTGTTGAGGGGCTTATACAGTAACGCTGCAATTCATTGTTGCGCTATGGTGAGTGTTTTGTCTACACAAGCATTTCAGCTTGTCAGACACAACACCCCCCCCTTTTCTGGGAGTACTCCCAACTTGTCCAAGCCAATTTTGGGGGTTCATTGGGGAGGGGAGCTCCATTGTGTCTTTGCACAGGCTTCCATTGATGGGGCTCATTGAGTGAATCCCACCCAATATGTTTTCAAGCAAGAATAGTTATTAAGGAACTAGTGCCAGAGATGTCCAGGCCTGTCACCACATCTCATTTTAATCTACTTCTCTGGGTTGTTTTGAGGATAAAGTAGAGAAGAATTGTGTATGCCAAAGTGTTGCATCATGGTGAAGGATGCAGATATGAGACAAACAAAGATGTGATCATGAAAAATTGAACTAAAATGAACAATACCAAATTAATGCAAAAGTTGTGTTTACAGAAACTAATAAAACAAAAGGCAAAAGGTTTATTTAAAGTTTCCACCCTTAACTCTGGATCAGTTTTTCCGGGAATGCAGGGGAAATAAGGAAACAACAAAAAACACCCCTCTCCTTTTCCCAGTAGGAGGATTCCAGGCAGACTTTTTCTTATAAAACTCACTGTATAACTTTATTATATAATAGTGTAATCCTAAGCATGTCTACTCAGAAGTAAGACCTATTGAGTTCGATGGGGCTTACTCCCTGGTAAGTCTGTAAAGAGTTGCAGTATTGGCTACCTTTTCTCAAACCTCTTTTACCTTAGGTCATGTTCATCACATTTGACTCAATCAGCTGATCTATGTTGAGTGAGATACTGACAGTAGAACAGTTAGTAATGATATTTCCTTTATGTTTAACACAAGGAAATGCCACCAGACCTTTTGTAAATATTTGTTGCTGTGCTGCTTCTGGGAGTACTATAAGCACTCATGGTATTTCAAATTCTTAAGAGCCAGCACCACAGTTCTACTTTCCAGGCATAACCACAACTTAAAAGTATATTTTAGATTTTTATTCGATTTTCCCCAGCCTTGACTTTGCCATGCTATCATCTGTTACACTAATATGAATGCAACTTGCCAAAATCAGTATAGTGGGATTTAAAAAAAAGGAAAAGATATTTGGAACTACTTCCCACATTACACCATGTTAATGGGCGTGCTCCTGCAGATTACTGGCATTAATGAGAATTATAGCATGGGAAGCAGTCTTCAGTCGATTGAGGGCCTGACCATATGACTTTGATTTCAGCTGTTTCTATCCTTGCGTTGTGTTTGCTAATTATAGGGATGCTTCGTTCTGCTTTCTGAGGAGGTTAATCTTCAATTAAACAATATTTCCTCTTGGCTGTCCATTATTTTCTGAAACAGATGGTTCATCATTTCCTGGGCTGTTAAACACAGCAAGGTTAAGGTTAGACTCCTGGGAATTAGTTAGTTTTGAATCTTATTACAGGATGTAGAAGCAAAACTAATAAGAATAGTACTTAATAACATTTTGTTGCAGCAAACAATTATTTATTAGCAAACAATTGATCCCAGAAGGGCAAATTGTTTGAGTCGGTAATGAGCTGAGACAAGGCAGAGCGTATCTGTGTATTCGCAAAATAATTGTAACGTAATTGCAATGCATTTAGGCAGGCATCTATTTGGACTTCTTCTGCCTTTAAATGAATTTCTGAAACATTAATATGCTTTTCAGACATGTTGCTTATGCCAGTCTTCAACCAGACACTGAAGAATTCCTGTAGTGATCCATAGAAGTTAACTTTGTGCCAAGTGATAGTGTCTCCTAAATTAGAGCTTTTCAGCTTCCAGTTGCAGACTTTTAATTGTTAGATTTGGAAAGGCAAAGAAATGATATGTATGATGTATGAAGGTTTATGTCAAGTTGGAACACTTTGTTGAAAATTTATTTGCAATGTTATGAAAATTCAGATAGTTCTCTGAGACATGCTTCTTTATTTTGCAGATCTACTTAACTTCCGACACAATGCTTCAGTAATTTTCTCTTTCAAAGTACGTCCACTTGCTCGTTACAAGGCTAGCATAAAGCAAATCCTGGATTAAATGAAGATACATTTCCAATAATGCTTTCACAGAAAGTAGTGTTTTGTGTAATCATTCAGTATATTCTATCATTCTTTTATTTTTAGCTTATCCATGAAACACTGTTTTCTTCAGTCTGAACAGTAATAAACTTTTCTGTTAGTTGATTCCTTTGAAATACGTTATTTTCTAGTTGAACTTTTGTACATATTTAATAGTAGTTTAATAAATGCAATTTTCAAAAAAAGATGCTATTATAAGTCTTGGATTTATCAGCGGGAACATCTACTTTTTAATCTGTTATCTTTTGGGGCATGGTAGGATAAACCACATATTCAGTTTTATGTTGAATAAGAGCTCTCTTAGGTTGGCCAAAGGCTTAGTTTGAAAAACCTTAGAAGCACACATTGTCTCCAGCGCTTGCAATTTACCTTTGCAAATTGTAATTTGTCTTCAGCATGGCTGGGAAGATGGTAAAAGGGGGATTTAAGATGTGTAGTGCACCATTAAAGAGTGATGTCAGCATTTCAGAAGTTCTTTCTCAGAAAAGAATAAACTGGTTTTAGACATTTGCCCCCATTCAGCAAGAGAACTGCTATGATGATTTATTGCATATTAATGAATTTATATTCTGCTACTCGGTAACTCTCAGAGCAACTTTATTGATAATAATACACAAAAGAAAAAATAAATACAAAGCAAGCCAGTTCATAAATTAAATTCCATAGTAATAGCAAGAAAAAGTGATAAAATCAAAGGGCGAATCATATAAGAAGTCATCTGTGTACATTCCACCCAGCAACACTTCAAAACAATTGTGAAACATTTAAGCTTCAATAAAGACCTGGTGGTAGGGATTGTAAATTGATAGGAGATGGGAACCTAGCTGTTTTAGAGATGACAATGTTTAGACATATGTATTTTGCGAAAATACATTCAAAATGTGCATTTAATTATATATTTAAATTAATTTTCACGGCTGTATAAACAAATCATGGATGTGGAAAGAGGATAGAAAGGACTTTGGAATTAACACATGTGAAAGTAACATGGAACAGAAACAGACAGCCATTCATGCCCATTACATTGCTGCTTCATAACTGAGTATGCTGAGTATTTGTACCATGGTTCATATGCAGCTGTGTTGGAAGCTGTCTTACTTCGGAAGCATTAAAAAAGAAATGACTACCTACTATCCTCTCAAAACACCTTTAAGAGGCCAGACTTCATAGCTTGGTCTTTTATTGGGCTGGATCACATTTAGCTTTGCGCCTGCCCAGTCTATGAGTGATAATCCAGTTGGGGTCTCCTACTTGTGCAGCGGGCCTCCTGCACAAATGGGACTTTCCATTGCCTCCCTTCTGCAACTCCTGCCTTCATCTGAATCTACTCTGGAGAGTTTGGAGACGCTTGGAAGCAGATTGGGACAGGCTGCAGGGACAAGGAGTGAAAGAGGAAGTCCTGTTATGTCCACTGGCCTGAAGTCTCATTCAGTATCTCAGCATCCTTCAGGTAAAGGATGTGCTGTTCTTGTGCTCCTAAAACAATAAAACCTGGATAGGACGTATTTTTGGAAGTGGGATTTTTTTCAACAGTTAAGGTTTTCTCCTGGTTATCACCGACATGCCCAAGATAAAAACTGCCACTGAGAGAATAGTGGTGATGGTGGTAAGCAAATGGGAGCCTGCATAGGTAATACAGCAAAATAACCTGGCATGATGCAGAATGACAAAATGGTTGGGACAGGGCAACAGCTGTGTTCATGACTGAGACAAGAATATATGTAGTAAAGATAGGCATTATTTCTCTAAGGAGGTAATTAATCTTCCTTTTATTAGCTCTCCTCCAGAAATATAAATACAAAGGTTTCGGAGCCAGAAGAAATCATACGCAATGAGCTTTCTTTCTCCTGTATGAGAAACGGCTGAGCGAAGAGGATATACAGACTCCTGATCAGTGTAATTGAGTTCTAAAAAGCTCCTTAAGTCATTGCCTCTTGCTGAATGGTTGAGGGCATTCCAGAGAAACATGGAGTCACAGCCATCATCCTAATAGACTCATCCATCATCCTTGCCTGCTTGCAGGGCTAAAAAAAGTCACAAGATGTCTCAAGAAAGGATTATGATAGTATATGATATTAGAAGCCAAGTGGCACCTGTGCCCCTAAATACTCCGGTGCTATACCTGAATGTAAATGTTGTCTTGATTGAATTAATGAGAATTTGTGCAGAACTGTAGTTACATAATGACTGCAATCCTAAACACATAGGGGAATAAGCCCCATTAACATAACAGAGCTTAGTTCTTAGTAAACATGCATAGACTTGCACTACACTGCTATTTCAGTGATTCCGTATAAGTGGGGTTTGTTAGATCTGTGTCATTAGAAAATGGCTGAGATTCCAGTGAATCTTAGAAATACTTACAATAATCTAATATCCACAATTCTAATAGAATCCACAATTCTATGATTCCTGCCCATATGTTTTCTCCTGCAAAAAGGTCTTCAGAAGAATGCTGCACACAGTAAAACAGTACAATTCACATGGACATACATTGCTATGTAAATTCAAGTTCCCTGAATGCTGTTTTCAGAATGGTAGGAACTCCCATTGTTTTAAAACCCTGCAGCGTCTTTCATTCATATAGCAGCCCAAGGGGTGCTGTTTGGTGGCTGCTGCTTCTGGCTGGAGACTTTGCATGTTTATATTACACCCACCCAGGCAGTGGGCCACGGATGTTTAAATGACCATTGTTTCCACGTATTGTGTAGGCTTATTTTCTGGAGTCTCTTGCGAGAAATAAAAGTCATTGTCTTGATGATAATGGTCTACCTTATCCCATTAGAAGTACTGATCATTGCCAGGCCACAGTCACCATTTTCAGATTGGGATCTTTGGTGTGCTGCTTATAATTTGGCTTGTGCTCATGTTTGTGGCCATCAGATTTCAGCAAAAGTCAAGATTTTCCTTTCAAATATGTCATTTCACAGGAATGAAGTCCCATAACCTAATGGGGTTTAGTGATTCTGAATTGTTTTATCCTTTCTCTTATTAGCATCAAGAGCTGTGTCATGCAAAGTCTGAATTTTGATCAGCATTTTTACTTTATTTAAAAAATTTAAACCCAGTGTGGTTTTTAAAAAATGACTTCAAAGGCAGCGCCTTGTACTATGTATTAATAGTAGTCTATCCTAGATTTCTAAACAGTAACTTAAAAAACTATTTTCACTTTTGATCCCATTTACAACTCCTGATGATTCTATTTTTTAGCATATATTTTGATGACATGGACACTCCCAGATTGAGCTATTCATCTCTACAGCATTAAGTCTTGATTGATTTTATTATTTTACTTCACTTTCCAGACAAGTGTTGCATGAACTATTGCAGACTAAGCGACCCAGATCTGTATCATTTTGACTAATCAAGTGACAGCTATGGTTGTGGGAACCATTCATATGCACTAAACATGTTGTGAGAGGTTGTTCCACCCTTTATGGCTACTGACAGAACCACAAGCTTGAAACCCTCAAAGTATACCGGTAAATTAAGAAACGAAAACCTCTTTGAAAACCTTCATTCAATTGAAGCATATTTCAATTTAAAGGTGTGGTTTTTTTAGCCAACTCAAATTCAAAAGTGTAAGGTGGTTTTATTTGAACTAGAGTTCTTAATTTGAGAAACAAGAGTGTGCTTGAAGTTTCTGAGTTGGCCACAATTAAATGATTTCCCCCATGTCCCCTAATGTCCTTAATCAACCCCCCAAAAGTATAAATTATTAAACATCTTTTTGGGATTAAATTTTTATTCCTAATTATACGCAAAAGATATATATCATAAAATATTCATCATATAATTGTGATTAAAATGTACAATCTCCCCAAAGATGTGATTAGCAATTTTAAACACCCAAAACTTAATTAAGCAGGTAATGGGGTTAGAGCTAAGTGAGACTTTTAAAAGGGTGGGGGGAATTAAAATTATATTTTAAGAAAGCTTTTTACCACTAGGTCTAAAGATATCAAGAGAACAACCTACAAGGACTATAATAAAAATGAAGGTAGCACACTTTTTGCGTGTGTGTATTCATGAAAACCCATAGTATTTGATTATATTTTTTTTCTGTGAGCTTTTAAAACCATCTTGGCTCATCTTGTAGGGAAACCTTGTTGCACCTAAAGCTTTCTCTGTTTATCTGCAATTTCTTCTTGTGTTCAGTGCATGATTCCATGTATTTTCTACCAGCTACAGTGGAACCTTGGTTCTCAAACAGCTTAGTTGCAAACAAATTGGCTCCTGAACACCAAAAACCTGGAAGCAAGTGTTCTGGTTTCTGCATGTTTTTCGAACGCCAAACACCTGATGCGGCTGTCAGCTATTGTTTCCGGGGCGCCTGCGCCAATCGGAAGCCACGTCTTGGTTTTGAACGTTTCGGAAGTTGAATGGACGTCCACAATGGATTACGTTTGAGAATCAGGGTACTGCTGTATGCTGAAATATGCAGAACTCTAATTCAGAGAGATCTATAATGTGAAATCCAATGTTGCATAAGTAGATGTCCCTTACCTCCCTGAAGCTCTCCCCATATATCCCCAAACCACCCACACAGAGTGTGGCTCGGAGGGGAGGGGAGAGGAGAGGACAGAAAAGTAAAGTGGAAGTCCATTCCACTGGTGGACAGACAGACAGATACAGCTGGATGTCACCCATACAAGATTCCATGAAGAATTCCCTATCTAGATGGGAAACTGAGTACACTAACAGATACTTCTTCTTTGGTGATCACTCGTAGCCGAGTAAGATTGTCTTCCATAAACACAGTTTTAACAATGAGTCCATAAGTGACTGTGGAGGCCAATTCTGGATCCATGTGTCCTTCCATAGTGGGGACATTGGTTTCCAGGCGGGAGCTGATCACGGTGTGGATTTGCCAAGCGTGCCTTCCTCCTAGTATGTTTCTCCCTTGCATCCTGAATTTGAGTGTCTTCAAAGCCCATGACACCTTTGGTAAAGGCTGTTCTCCACAATTATCTAGCACATGCAAGCATAGAACACAGGTAAATGAGTTGATCCAAGAGGATGAAATGGGCTGGCAACTGGACAAAATAATGAATTTCCCTTTAATCTTTTTTTAAAAAAACTACAAACTAGACCAAAATTAATTGGTTCACACAACTTTTAATGTTGGAGGAGGGAATTGAGTAAATTCACAATGAAAGCTGCCAAACCGGGTAATTGAAACCATAGATTTATTTGTATGGTTCTTCCATTTCAGCTATACAGTAAATTAAACACAAAGCCAAAATTTTAACATCAGATTTGAAGCAGCTTATTAATATATTCTGCCATCTTTCTTTTTTTTTATGCTGGCTCCCTCGGCCAATAAAGTGAGATGAGTGCCGCAACCCCAGAGTTTTCCACGACGGGACCTAATGGTGAGGGGTCCCTTTACCTTTTGTTGTTTAGTCGTTTAGCCGTGTCCGACTCTTCGTGACCCCATGGACCAGAGCACGCCAGGCACTCCTGTCTTCCACTGCCTCCCACAGTTTGGTCCTTTACCTTTACCTTACAATAAAAAACTACCAAAAAAAACTTTTTAAAAAACGTGTTTTTTTTTAAAAAAAGAAAGAAATGAACATGATAAAGTAATAAAATAAGACTAGGCAGAGGATTTAAAGAAAGTGCTGCTTAACTTTATAAAGATAATTACCTGACACAAAAAGCAGCTAACAAGAAAATTTAGCTTTGGAGTTCATCCAAGAAAATTAAACCCATGTTGCTACTGCACAGCCACCAAATCCAGAAAATGAACCTGGGCCAATGTAACCTTGTCAGAAAATGGGGAACACTAATCAGCTTCTTAGGAAGTAGCCCTGAAGAACTTTTACAATTATTTAGTTAATTCCAAACATTTATGCCACACCTTGAAACAGATGTTCAGCACAACTAGCAGTTTGAAAGGACGTCAAAGTGCAAGTAGCTTCCGGCGGGAAGGTAAACAGCGTTTCCGTGCACTGCTCTGGTTTGCCAGAAGCGGCTTAGTCATGCTGGCCACATGACCCGGAAGCTGTACCCCGGCTCCCTCGGCCAATAAAGCGAGATGAGCGCCACAACCCCAGAGTCGTCCGCGACTTTGCACTTTGACATGCTTTCGAACTGCTAGGTTGGTAGGAGCAGGGACTGAGCAACGGGAGCTCACCCCGTCGCGGGGATTCGAACTGCTGACCTTTCGATCAGCAAGTCCTAGGCTCTGTGGTTTAACCCACAGCGCCACCTGCATCCCAATCTAATATATTAGTTTCACCTTTTAAGTTGAATTAGTGAAATAAATGAACTTTTCCACGATATTCTAATTTTTTGAGTTTCACCTGTATTATCCCTACAGCCCTGTGAGTTGAGGTAGGTTAGGCTGAGAGTGAGTGACTTGCCCAAAGTCACCCAGTGATCTTCATGGCTGAGTGGGGATTGGAATCATGGTCCCCCATGTGCTAGTCCAGCACTCTAACCACTATACCCCACTGGCTCATTTATTAGGCAAAGTACTAGAAGTCAGCTAGAAGTCTACAACTCAGTGGTGGTGGTGGTGGGGCACCAGCAAGCTCTGAAGTTCCTCCTCTTCCTCCCTGTCCCCTCAATCGTCTTTTGAGTTTTCAGAGCTGGCAGGCATAGTGCACATAAAAGCAACAGGGGAAGTGAAAAACCACAGATGAATTTGCTATGCATGATGGCAGCGGCAATTCTTCAGGCGCGCAACCATATTGCTTTTCAATCCACTTCTCATGCAACAGCCTCATTTTAAGCAGATGCTCAAAAGATGTGCTTTTAACCTCAAAATCTTTCCCTCCTAATTTGCAATATACAGAATAGCAAACACATTGCAGCCTCAAGTAAGTACATTTTTTAAAAAATAAAAAAAAAATGGTAATACTCCCCTCCCACACACCCCCTCCCAATCCCGAAGGTTTAATTTTCATGATTATGTTAGATTATGAGTCATTTTAAATCATGGTATCCAGTAGAGACTGCTCCTACTCAGCAGCTCTTTTCAACAGTTGTTTATGGTAGTTTCAGCCTCTTTCTGCCTCTCGGAGGCTCTTTATTTTTAAAGCAAGGCAGACAAGGCCTAAAATTATTCCATTAAAGAGGTGCAATTTTTGTAATGGGACTTAGAGTGCTCTGCAGAAGTGCAGGCAAGTTTCTTCAATATCCTGAGCATTATTCGCTCATTTAGTTAAATGATGTTTCTAATTCCCTGGTAATTACATGTAATGAGGCACTCTTTCTCTTCTTGATGAGACTTTAGCTTAATATGAGATGTCGTCTTTTTCCCCCCTCCTTTTTTTTTTAAAGGGATAATTACCCTTCCCAGGAAAAGTGGGGTTTGTTGTGCAGAATATAGCAAATTATTTTATTTCCTGCCATCTTGACTGCCAGTAAATTATAAAATTAAGTTTCAGAGAAGCATTAGCACCATTTTGGAAAAAGGCTTGAGATTCTATATTGCACCCCCCCCATCTCCTTTATTCATCTGCTGATGTCCTCTGGGACCATTGGGCTATTATTTAAAAAATAGATGTTTTTCTGCCAAACCCCAGTATTTGGTGGCTGTGTGGTAGCAACATGGGTTTAATTTTCTTGGATGAACTCCAAAGCTAAATTTTCTTGTTAGCTGCTTTTTGTGTCAGGTAATTATCTTTATAAAGTTAAGCAGCACTTTCTTTTAATCCTCTGCCTAGTTTTATTTTATTACTTTATCATGTTCTTTTCTTTTCTTTTTTAAAAAAGAAAGCCTAACATGTTAACAAGATGGCAGAATATATTAATAAGCTGCTTCAAATCTGATGTTAATGTTTTGGCTTTGTGTTTAATTTACTGTATAGCTGAAATGGAAGAACCATACAAATAAATCTATGGTTTCAATTACCCAGTTTGGCAGCTTTCATTGTGAATTTGCTCGATTCCCTCCTCCAACGTTAAAAGTTGTGTGGACAAATTAATTTTGGTCTAGTTTGTAGGTTTTTTTTTTTTTTTTTTAAAAAAAAAAAAGATTAAAGGGAAATTCATTATTATGTTCAGTTGCCATTTCATCCTCCTGGATCAACACATTTACCCGTGTTCTATGCTTACATGTGCTAGATAAATATGACTGGAGCAGGAGGCACATTTCTAATCAAGTGATCTGATCCAGAGCCCGCGTTTGATAAGATGCTTTTATTGTCCCTTGCACAAGGGGGCATCCCTTTACAGGGCAGGGGAACTCTTCATCTTCAAAGAGTCCCATGCATGGAGCTGCCAGTCCGTTGAAAGGGACAAGGAAACAAGGGAGAGAGATACAGCTCCTTGCAATGTTTTGCAAATACGACACATGCAGGAGATAACTGCTTACTCGTATGTTAGTTGAGCGGATCAGGCTTTAGTGTAAAACAAAATAGCATTTTCTAAATAAGGCATTTCCTGCAAAGCAACAATATAGACAATTTTTTTATTTAAACTCTCCATATAACATCCCCAGTTGCTGGAAAAGGTATCAGTCAGGAATCCAGCAAGGGAGAGAGAGAGACTGAATATTTAGCCATTGTGCTGAAGGAGCAGAAGTTTGTATTCCCATCCTAAATGCCAAGTTGTATATGATGCTCAGCCACATATCATTTGTCTCCGATGTTTTTTCTGTTGTCAAATGTTTCTGCCATGGTTGCAATCTAAAGTCCTGTGTGTGTGTGTGTGTGTGTCTGTCTGTCTGTTTCTTTCTTAAACCTTTCCTTTTCCTGCATTAACACCCCTCTCACCTTGGCTGCTGTTCACCCCGTGGGAGCAAAAAGTCATGGCGAGAAAAGCAGCTTGGAGCATGTGCACAGATTATCTCCCCAAGTAGATCTCCCTCTCTAGACTGCAGCCTCTGTGAGGACAGTGCGTATTTCTGCAGCAGTGTTTTGCAAAAGGACAACAAACTGTGCAATGGAACATCACTTCATGTGCGGACCTAATGTTCAAAGGGAACTCTTTCCACTCTCTCCAACCTCTTTTACGGGGGTGAGAGGGAAGATGCTATGGCAGACCTGCAGAGCTTGGAACATAAATAGCAATTGATGTCATATTTGTTGTGCTGCAAGGCAGTTGCTTTTGGCATCCCTCTTAGGACTCTTCCTCTTCAGTTGATGCCAGAAGCTCACAAATTCCTAGATGTTCACACATAAACTTTGGTTTATAGAACTGGGGTCAGATCTTGGTGTTGGCAGCTATGTATCGGTGCACAACTCTAGATCAGTGAACTTTTGTTCATAGCATTGAACCATATGTCATCTTCCATCTGCTGACATGACTGATACCTCATGGATGCTAGTCATTATAGTCTGATATTTAACATCCACTCTTTTTCTTCCCCCACACTCCTATACAGTAGAATATTCAGTTTGGAGTGTTATAAATGCCTTTATCCAGTCTCATTGACATTTTAAACAAACGGTGATATATTTAGTACAATAATTACAGTTATTTGATTACTTTTCTCTTAGCCTCAAGTAGAAGGCAACTGACATATGTGAGTGCCCCTGAGACTAATACTCTGTAATAAACCAACATTATTTATTACAAGATGCATTTTATTAATAGGAATTGGCAGTAATTAATTCACTCAAGTTGATGTTACTAATGATTACATGTAATTCATGAAATATTTATGTAAGAAGATGGTGGATGAAAATGATGCAAAGGTCATTTTGCTAATTAGTTAAATATCTGCTGCACTTCACATGAAATGTTTTACCTCTGTATTGTTTCAGCTTTGCTGGAATAATACGGCTATGAAATTGGGGAGGGGGGATACCTAAACAAAATGGTAAAGATTATGATTATTGGTTTGAATACATGCTTGGGCTGTTTCCATTCTTTATTCATTCCCTCCCTTCATAAATTCACTTCCTCGTTCTGAGTGAAAGATCCCATTGAGAGATAAAGCCACCTCAATCTAATTGAGGTTATCGGTTTCTGGTGTGTCTCCCAGTTTAAGGATAAGTTAATATATCTTTGTCTGTTTAACTTGCTGCTGCTGCCTGCCTTTTGAATCAAATAATGCCTGCCCAAATTAATAGCAGGCATCTGAACCGGAAAGATCATGGAACCAAAGTTGCTCTCTTCGATTTTCATATCAAAGCTCTTCCTGACATCAGCAAGCACCAGGTTAGTCTTTTATGCCTATCAATTTTGCTTTTATCCAGGGCTTTAATTATACTGTTTTTTGGTGTGTGTGTTTTATAAAAAAAGAGTAGATCTTGTCTCAAGAAGGGCCATGGCTATACCAGGTCCCTTTACCATAGCCATGAAAAAGTCCAATGGTCTCTGTGATGGCTATTTGTGGGTGTAGTGGTGAGTTGCATTCTGGCCTAGAGGTTACTATGGCAACCCATGTTGTAGGCCTCTTCTTCTGGGTAGGGGGGAATCCTTCTAGCTACAAGAAAATTGGACCCTTTGACCTACCTGGTCTGCAGTTGCTGCAAGAAGCAAATAAATGTGGCTTTGAAAAACAATAACATTGGGGCGGTGGTGGGGAGAGTCTATATGCAGGATGCTTCTCACAATGAGGACCAACATCACAAAGATGTTTCTGGGAACAGCCTTCTTGCTGCCATTTTGTGTCTCGCTCATCATCACATCTTTGTAATCTGGTGGAGATTGTTCCCAAGGTGATACTGCTCACGGGTGTGAGACTCTGGTCCTAAATTGATTTAAGAAGGTTTATATACCACTTTTTAGACTTTCCCTGGGACTGAGTTCCATGAATGGAGGGCCACTGCAGAAAAGGCCCTGTTCCTTGTGCCGGCCAGCTGAATAGCTTTACCGGTGGGCATCTGAACAGGGTCACTGACGCAGATATTAGGGAACATGTAGGCTGGTATCAGAGCTGGTCTATTAGAATGTAGTGATAGCCTTAAGTGTCAGATGTTGGGGGGCAGAGATGCAGTCTCTTGGTTGAGCCCCTAACCATTCCACTCTGTTGGAGGATAGATATAGCATATCCTGTGTTCCCCGAACTAGTCTGCTGCTCCCGGGTGTGCTGTCCTGCTTCTAGTACGTAAGATTCATCTGTCAGTTTATTTGGTTTCTGTATGTGGAATGTCACTTTTTGCCCTTTGCTTCAGGCAGCAAAATGTCTTGGGTTGGCCTTGACAGATATCATCAGGCAATCCCTAAGGCAATCTGGTCCCAACCCATTTAGAGCCTTAAAGGCTTTTGCTTTGAATCAAGCCTGGGATTGTACTGGTAATCATTGGAACTGGTGAAGTCTCAGCTTGATAGGATCTGATTGCTTGGCTCCAGCCCAAAGATGGTGAGATGCCTTCTGCACCAGCTGTGGTTTCCAAGCTGACTTGAAAGACAGCTCACACAATGGCCTCTGTGTGGAGCTAGTAGCAGGTGTTCTGACTCTACAGCAAGAACAGAGAGGAAGCCTCAGGTCTAGAGCCAAATGCAACCTCTGTGCCTCTCCACCTGGCCATACCCCATCCACACACTTCAGTGACCCTACTTTGTACCCTTCTTGGGAATTTTTGCTTGGCTAGAATGTTTCCCTGAACTCCAATAATGCCTCCTACTTGTCTGGATAGAGGAGAGAGAGGAGTTTATAGGGACTAGCCAACTGTACGGAGGAAAAATTCACATTTGTTGCTCTGCCCACCACTCTTATGTGACCCCTTGGAAGGTTGCTCAGAAGGGAATGCATCCCTTGGGCTGGAAGAGGTTCCCCACCTTTTCTCATCAGCTTTTGCCATGTTGCAGCATAGTATTCAAAGAAGCAGGAGAGAGTGAGGTCCTTGAAGGATGTTTCCTTCCAATACATATGGCTGGTTAAGCATGATCACGCTAATGAGATCCAATGGGTTTTATGGATTTGAAAGGCAAATATAGACAAAAGAGTGACCAGAAATCCAGATTCTGTGTGCGTATGTATGTATGTATATATATATATGGAAGTTTTGCAAGGGCAGTATTTGATGGACTGTGGCTTATGTTATTGACAAAAAGCCAAGAGTCAACAGATAATAAAATGGAACACAGGGATATGCACATATCGTTTGGCTGTCAAGTGAATTCCATCCTGCGGTAGCAGCTCATGCAGTTACAAACCATTTTTGGTCTGTATTTCAGTTACAAACAGTCTTCGAGATGGACAATTGGCTCTTAAAAGTGAACAGTTCTGAATTGCCTCAAATAAGCTTCCTATAACAAGCCACTGGTTCTGATGGAACAAATTTAAAATGCCTGTCTCCTTATCTTCTGTCGACATCATTTTTCAGAAGGGGCAACCAGCTCAAATTAAATAGTTTCTGTGCAGACAGTCTGTCTGTCTTATTGGGCTAAGAATGTTGCTCAGTTTGAAGAACTGTACTTCAAAAATGAAGATGAATTAGAAGTTCAGCAGAAATTAGAAGAAGTATAATGAGAATGCATTTAAAAATAAGCAAAGACTTATCTTTCTGCCATGTAGAAGTCCAAACTGGTGTAGCTTAACAGTTTCCAGAGGAATCTTATTTTTATTTAGGCATCATTTATAATCTGGGATGAATTATTTAGCAAAAAAGAAGTGTGTGTGTGTGTGTGTGTGTGTGTGTTTGTGTGTGTGTGTGTATGAGATTTAGGTTAATTTGAATCTGTCTAGCCTGTGACTATATTGTACCAATAAATCTATACTAACTTCCAAAATTACTTTTTGAAATAGCTCACATGCTTTTGCTATAATTCAGAGATTCTAAGCTTAATTATTTAAAATAAATTAATCAAAGGACACAATTCAGCCAGAATTAAGCACATCTTATTTCTGAATCACTACATAGGAATAAATAGAACTTAAATGTACTTAAATTTTGGCTAGATCTTGTCCAATGTTTCTAGTTCTCAACATTCAAAAAGAGATAAATATTTATTTCTCTTTTAGAATAAGCACAACATACCCAACAATTTGATATCTGTCATATTAATGAGCATTGTACAGTATATGGGTCTAATTTGTGGCAGGCATGCATATGATGAATAGTGAGGCAGAAATATATTTAATAAATATTTCAATAAATATGTCAGCAATGATGATTTTTATCCCTTTACTGATTATTTAAATAGTCCCCAAATAACAAACAAAGTATTCTTGAAATTATGCAGGAAACTGTGACCTTGGGACATTATTTCTTTCCACTATACTCTCATCACTTCTGAATTGGTTCTTAGAATTTCACAGCATCCCTGATGGTTTGCTAGCAGCTTTAAATCAAAACAAAGATAACTTTCCATCCTGTTGTAAAAATGCCACGAGAAGATTAAGGTTGCTTAGGATATAGTTTTCCTTTCTTTTATGTGTTTTGATCTTGTAGGAAATGGGAGGAAAAACACCTCCTTCATTTGAAATCTTTTTCTGGAAGCCAACTTTTTAAAAACAAACAAACAAACCCAGAAATAGAGCTCCTTTTTCAAGGAGCTCAAAATGATGCATATTGGGGCTTTCCTATCAAGCTGAAAAATACTGACCGAACCAAACCTCCATTTAGTTACTTAAAAGACAATAGAAAAATGGTTCATGCATGCAGCCTGGACCTCTGAGCCAGATATGTAGACCCATTGATGTGCTTCCATTGTGCCAGAGTCTTCAACACTGAGATGGGGGGGGTAATATTTAGTAGTCATAGCTGTTACTTTAGGCTGGGGAGGGGGGCAGTTTATGTGCTAAACATGTGCAGGATGTCATCTTCTCAGCCCTGGCCTTGTGGGTTTTTCTTGATCAGTCCTGATGCTCGACTGGGCTTTACATGGGAGGGGATGAGAATGAAATTGCTGGCTCCTGTACATGCAATCACTCCTTGTCTTCTAATAAAAGATAAAAGCTCAGGTGGATCAAGAACACTTCAGTCACAGCCTGGATGGGCTGCCAAGTGAGTAACAAAGAGTTGTTGAATCACAGAACATGTCATTGGTTGCTTGGTACACTGTAACCTGCCGCACAGTGGTCTAACCTGCGGGTCCTTAGCACAAGTGCTGGGATTTTGGGAGATTTCAGCCCAGGAACTGGGGAAGCTGTGGCCCTAAAGATGTTGCTCCCATCTGTCCCATCTACAGTGACCAGTGGTCAGGGATGATAGTAACTAGTCCAACAACATTGAGACAGCCACGGTTTCCACATTCTTGCTTTAGCCCTATTGTTTTAGAAATCATGAACACACAAAAAAGTTTTCTTTTCTCGGGATTGCCATACTAAACCAACTACAGTGGTGCCTCGCAAGACGAAATTAATTCATTCCGCGAGTCTCTTCGTCTAGCGGTTTTCTCGTCTTGCGAAGCAACCCTATTAGCGGCTTAGTGGATTAGCGCTATTAGCGGTTTAGCGGCTATTAGCGGCTATTAAAGGCTTAAGGGATTAGCGGATTAGCTGCTAAAAGGCTATTAGCGGTTTAGTGGCTTAGGAAAAGGGGGTGGGGAGCGGAAAAAAATCTCAAGACTCGCAAGACATTTTCGTCTTGCGAAGCAAGCCCATAGGGAAATTCGTCCTGCGAAGCGCATCGAAAAACGGAAAACCCTTTCGTCTAGCGGGTTTTCCGTCTTGCGAGGCATTCGTCTTGCGGGGTACCACTGTAATGTTAAGTAAGGAAGGTTTGATCCTTGGGATCTCTGACACGCACATCTGGCAGTATCCCCATTAGGATGGGCAATAGGTCAGGCTGGACTGGGGTGTTGTCCAGGGGTTTTCGTTGGGTTTATTTGTTGCTATTATTGATATTTGGTGTTGGAGGAGACACTTGAGAGTCCCATGGACTGCAAGAAGATCAAATCTATCCATTCTTAAGGAAATCAGCCCTGAGTGCTCACTAGAAGGACAGATCGTGAAGCTGAGGCTCCAATACTTTGGCCACCTCATGAGAAGAGAAGACTCCCTGGAAAACACCCTGATGTTGGGAAAGATGGAGGGCACAAGGAGAAGGGGACGACAGAGGACCAGATGGTTGGATAGTGTTCTCGAAGCTACCAGCATGAGTTTGACCAAACTGCGGGAGGCAGTGGAAGACAGAAGTGCCTGGCATGCTCTGGTCCATGGGGTCACGAAGAGTCGGACATGACTAAGCGACTAAACAACATTATTGATATTAATTTTTTGTATCTTTATTTTTAGATTTTACTATGATTGACATGTCTATGTGAAAATTGTTCAGCTTTGTTGTGTACTTTTTGACTACATAATTATGTTCGTGATTATGTAAATATTCTCATGTTGCAAGCTGCCTGGAGCATGGTTTTAATTACAGAAAGGCAGCACACAAATAAAATGGTGATGGTGATGTTAGAAATGTGAGACCTTGTGTTCTAGAAGTGGCTGAGCACAAACTGACCAAGCTGCTGTGAGCTCCTGTATATGCACACAATCAAGTACCGGTATATGCACACAATCAAGTATTTGTGACAATGCTGCCAGTGCTGGTAGACAGTTGCTAAAACTTGCTAGGTTATCATAACTAATCGTGTTCCAGTGGTCCTGCTAAACTGAATAGTGAATTTTCTGCTAGCCGAATCATTGCTACCACTGGATTTGCACACTCTGAAAATGCCGTATTATACAAGATAGCTAGTTTCTATATGGACTAGTTAGTCATAACCATGTGGATTTCTTAACTCTCATGGATCAACATAGAAGCTATTATTCCTTAAATTAAGATAATGCCTTGAAATATTTTATCAGAATTTGGAAGTTCTCACGGTGTCAATCCCCTCCCTATCCCTGCCAAATCTCCCTGTTTCACAAAAATGGACTCTGGGTTTTCTATTTGTGTTGAGGTTTCTTTGCCATGTGTCAGCAAAACGGGCCTCAACGTTTGTCCCTAAATTTCTGTGTCATTTACTTTTGCTTGCTCAAGATGCCTGAAGATTGGGATAGCTCTTCGGTATGATGCTAACTGTTCTAAATGTAATGTAGCTTTATAGATTAGTATTAAATTCTTTGGCAGGGTGAGCCCAAGCAAGTAGTAAGCTAAGAAAACAACAGATCAAGCTCCATCTCTCGGAATTGTAATACTAAAACCAACTATGTGTTAAATTGCCTCTGAAAGAGTTTACATGTATTTCTGGGTTTTGCGAGCTTGCTGCCCATTGCAAAATCCTGCAGTCTATTTTGGCAGAGACTTAAAAGCCCTATTAACTGTAACATGGAAATATAATCATATTTAACAGGAAAATCTTTATGGATAATTTAAAGAAAAAGCAGCCTCCAAAGCAGACAAAGACTCTAACATATAACAGAATGGAATATTTGTTAAATCCCCCCCCCCCTTTTGAAAATGCATTTGTAACCATTATTTTGGTGTCAGGTTTTCAGATGAAAGCTGTTTACCCTTTTGCATCACTAGCTACACAGTGTGTAATCCAAGGAGGGTGGCCTACTGATCTTTTTAGTTGTGTTTAATGCTGAATCCACATCATGTCGGGAAATATCCAGAGGTTGCCTAGTATCTTAGTCTATGGCTGTGTGCATACCTTTAAAGCGTACCCAAAGCACATTTTTGCCCTCAAAGAATTTGAGCACTCTACTTCATTCGCCACAGCGCTACAATTCCTACCAACCCTTTAGAAACTACAGTGACCATATTTTTTTGAAGGGAGAAATCTGCTTTGAATGTGCTTTATAGAAGAGCAAGTGTGGACTATGGGTTGAACTCTGACCTGAGAGACCAGGGTTCGAATCCCTACTCAGCCTTGAAGCTCACTGGGAGACCTTGGGCCAGTCCCCATCTCTTTGCCTAACCTACCTCATAGGCTTGTTGCGAAGATGAAATGAGAAGGAGAGCCATGTACAACACTTTGAGCTCTTTGGAAGATGAAAGTGGTATATAAATGTAATAAATAAATAAAATATTGTATATCATCAGGGACATTTATTTTATTTTAATTTTATTTTACATATACAAAAGTATAACAATACAACCATGCAAATCAACAGTTACAATATTCCTCTGAATTTCTGGACTTCCCACCTCCCCTCCCCGATGGGTGCCATTATCAAACCTTTCCTGCTGCATTTTTTCAATAGTCTGTTTTATATAACTCCATTGTCTCCATAGTTCTTGCTACATTACAAGTGTTATTGCAATCCTGCTATTCTTTTCATCTGCTTACAATGGTCTGCAAGATAAATTATAAATTTCCCCCATTCTTTGTTGAAGTTTAAGTCTTCTTGGTTCCTGAGCTTTCCAGTCAGTTTTGCCATTTCAGCATAATCCAGCAGTTTAACTTGCCATTCCTCTCTGGTAGGGAGTTTGTCTTCTTTCTAGCTCTGGGCTAATAGCATCCTTGCGGCTGTCGTTGGGTGTTTATGTCCAGAGTCCTCAGGTGAAGTACCTGTTAGAGTGCTTCTGGAATGACTTGTTTGGAACCCCACGCATCATGTGTCTGTCCCTTTCAGGATCTGCTCCACTCTGGATTCTGCTCAGGAAGGGCTTTGACTTAGTGCATAAGTTGGCAGCCTTTTAGGGCTCGTGGACACATATGCCAACTGAAGAAACTATCAGGGGCACCACACACATGGGCGTAACCAGCGGGTGCAAGGCATAGCTGTCAACTTTCAGATTTGAAAATAAGGGATCAGCAGCCTTGAAAATAAGGGACCAGCAGCCTCACCTGTCCCGGGGAGCCTTGAAAATAAGGGACCAGCAGCCTCACTGTCCCGGGGACAGTTTATGGGATATCTAACAATCCAGGATAGCAGCGGGAAACGGCACTGGAATAAGGGGATTTCCCGCAAAAAAGGGAAGGTTGACAGCTATGGTGCAAGGGAGCATCTGCCCCCAAATCAAATAAATGAATTAAAATACTTAACTGACCAATTGTGTCACAGATAACTCGGTTCTGCCCCCCCAATAAATCCTGGCAGCAACCATGCACCCATACACCCAATTAAACCAAGCACCCATCACAACCAATTCTATTGGGAACGGCAGAATGACTATTCCAAGCCTAATTTCAGCAGGGGGAGGGGAGCCTATGGGCAACTGTGGGGGCTATGCTGGTGGCCTGTGAGTTGTGACTCAGTGTGCTGTGACTTGCTAGGGGCTGGTAGATACAGCTCCCTTGCTCTAGTATGATCTTGCCTCAGCTGGCTTCAGGACTCGGTGGTTGGGCAGACAGTTTGATGTGACCTCCCTCTGCTCTCTCAAGTTTCTTGGACAGTGAGGGCACCAGTGGGATGTGTGCTTCTCCCTGGGTGTATGAGGCAGTGAGTTAGGGATGAGCGGAAGGAAGGAGAAGAAGGATGATGCTGGTGAGATGATGCAGAAAAGAGATGGTGAGTCTCATTCCTAGGATGCAACCTGGCCAGTCAATCCAGTGAGAGTGGCATGATTTTGGTGACATGAGATGGCATGAGAAGGTGAGTAGGTCTAAAGATCTGGGCCCTATGGAATGAATCGCTGGAGGCTGCCACTGCTGCGGCTGTCAGTGTGGCCCTCTGGCTCCCCTGGTGCAAGGCTTGGCCTCTCTCTCTTGCTGCTTAACAAAAGTGTTTTTTCCCCTGAGTGGCTCTTGAATCTTAGTCCCTGGAGGGCTGTGTATGCTATACAAGAATGCTGTGTTCTGTGGGTTCTTCTTGCATCTGTCTATCTATCTATCTATCTATCTAGCTCCAATACATATTGTGACAATAAAGGGATTGGCACCCCTGCATTCCCTTCTTCACGCAGAATATAGTTAAACTATGGAACTCATTTCCACAGGAGGCAGGGACAGCCAGAAACCTAGATTAGGCAAATACATGGAGAGGGCTATCAAAGGCTACCAGCCGTGGAGTTTTTGCTGTGCCTCAGCTGGCTTTAGCAATGCTTCTGAATGCCAGTTTCTGGAAATCAGAGGAAGGGAGAGTGCTCTTGTGCTTCAATCTGGCTGCAGGTTTCTCACCGGCATCTGACTGGCTGCTGTGGAAACAAGATGCTGAATTAGATGGGCCATTGGCCTGACCCAGCAGACTTTTCTTATGTTGTTATGTAGGGATGTCTGGCCCTTAGCAGTACCAGGATTGTTGTTGCCTGAACCACTGGAGCAGACGGACTGAAGAGGCTCTGGTGTTGTTTGGGCACATTACATGTGTAGCAACATTAGGTGCCTGCTAGAGTTTGCAGCCTGTTTGGGCAGCATGCTATCATTGGCACATGGCCCGATGGCTGAACTTTGGCTTTTTTTGCAGGGACACTGGAGAGGGGGGGGGGGACGCCTGCATTTCTATGCTGCCTTTATATTTTCTCATTGTGTGTCCCTCTCCCCCCTGGACTGAGCATGCATTAGATACGCCTGCTGTTCCTTCAGCATAATTGCTGTTTATAGGATTTCTTGGCCTGAACGGTATAGAGAAATCACACACTTTTGTCTTTTTCTTTTTTTTAAAAAAAATCTTGCTTTCACTTGATACCTGATGAGATATCAGGTTAAACACCGATTGCCTAGCAATCATCTCAACATATTTACAAATTAGCATTTTTAGCATATTTGGAATTTTGATGACAAAAAGCAAGTGGTACTGATGAAAGCAAGGGTTTGAAGGTGCCATGCAGCAATTATGTTAATTCCTTTCTTTTCGGTGCTCAGAAGGATACTCAGGCCCGGTAATAGCGGCACTTTTTACCATGCCGTCCTGGGGAAGCCGCTGATAACATTTTTCAATCTCAAAAGGTGCTTGATTTCTCCATTTGTGTTCAGGTTTACCTTGGTTCTGCAGTTAGCAAAGCCCAACCCACCTGCCCTATACAATTTGTAGTTCTCAAACCTATTTGAAAAATAATAATAATGTGAATGGAGATTTTACATCATTACAATTTCCTTTCCATTTAGGAAGCATCTGCTGTCTCGATATCTTGAAGGTCTGAAGAGGCCACAGACCGCGAAGCAGATGAAGCCATTATTAAAATGAAACAAAACAACAACAACAAAAATGAGAGGGGAGAGACACAGAATATGTTACAATACCTGCTGCAGCAACAGGCTCAACATTTTTATTAGTATTATTATTTTTACCTTGAAAAGGTTAAAAGCATTTTGGTCCTTTCAGAAAATGTAATTGCATTTCAGACTTGTTTTGTGTGTGAGTCTGTGGGAAATACAAGTTAGTTCTCTTGCATAAAAATGGGCACTTTTGCCTTCTCTCGTTTTTTGTGTGTGTGTTTTTTTTGCTAACAGGCCTGCCTATTAAGTAAACATTTAAGACCTAATTGGACCTTTTATTTGCACCCTGTCACACTGAGTGATCAACCATTATAAGCAGTCATATAAATGTCACTTTAAGTACTGGCCCTTGCGGAGATCCAAAAGCTATCAAGAAAGACAAAAAGGCCTTGGTATTTACTAAGACAACATGAAGTTTGTAGGGCTGAAAGGCTTTCATTGCTCAATTGACATGATTGCTTTTTTGAAGGGTGGCTTTTTAGAAACAACAACAGGTTTTAATTGGAGATGTATCTTTTGAAAACATCCCCAGTTTGATCTCACTGAAATAAATTATTTGTGTACCCCTTGTAACAAAGGCAATGTCTTTGGGATGCTCTACGAAGGTTGTTGTTGTTGTTTTAACATACATGCATGATAATATCAGGTAGGTATATATGAAGACCCACTACCATTTTGGGCTAAGAGGTCCATTTGGAATTTTAATAAAGTGTCTGCCACAAAATGTCTGCTGAAAGGGTGGGGGTGGGTGGGTAACAGGATAACACAAAATGGCTGCCACCTCCAAAAGAGATAGAATCCAGAATGGCCTAGGCATGACTGCCTCACTCCATAAATGGTGCAGAAAGATGCTTGCTTCAGTCAACACACACTGTCTCATATAAATAAACTCTTTGCAACTCTCCTCACTTCATAATAAAACAGTCTCTTCTGCGTTGTTGATTTTTGAGGGATCATTTACTGAATGATCTGTGTCGCGGTCAGCACTATGGTAGCACCATGTGACACAGACACAGTTCAGTGCCAATCACCTGGTGACCATCAAGTCCAGCTGGTGCCAGTGGTCTCCAGCACACTCACTGTTTTGCCTTGTTAGAGAAGGCCTTGGCCAAAGCAGTGGGACTTCCCCCTCTCCCCTCCATCTTGTGCACCCCAGGCGCACCCCAAATTGGCTTTGAAGGGTCAGGTGAACCCACAGGACAGTGCACAGGAGGAGAAGGAAGATAATTCCATCAGGAAAACAGAAATGCCTGGGCTGATGCAGTGATCATCTTATTGCTACTTTGAATTCCTCCCATATCATGATCGCGTGAAAATGGGTTAGACCCAAACATGCATGAATAGAATAAATTCTAGCAATGGTGCTGGGGTGGTGTTCCACAAACTGTGGAAGATTTAACAAAGTACAGCACAAGCATGCATTCTGAGCCACGGTGCAAGACCTTGTGCAACATGTTTGACAAAGTCTGGTCTTTATTGAGGATTTGTTTTGATTTGTTTGCAGTATGAGCATTCACCAAGCGTTCATCCTGATTCGCTTTGCTTGGTGTTTATACCTCTTCCAGTTAATCAGTTCTTCATCCCCCCATTTCCAATGCATTTCACTGTCATTTACTCATTCTCAAAAAGCTCCCCCTTTTTATAAGGATTTGTTTTACTAGGATAAAAGAGAACTTTAGTTCACTTTAAAGCTGCCAACCTAAATTTCCTAGTCTGCACTTGAATCCCTCTTGCAAAATACTGGCAGTCTGGAGGCTCACAGAGTGTATATATCTATACGTCCCGTTAACAACAGTCCATACCCAAATATCTAAAACTGCGAAGACACACTTCAACCAGCACTTGCAATATCTTTTTATACAAGTGCCTGCAGTGCTTTGAGAAGCGGGAAAGCCCGATACGGCCATTGCGAAAAGTGTTGAGCAAAAAGTACAAGCGTGTGCGGTAGAAGGTGAGCACTTTATGGCTAAATACATGCTTCCTGGTCATAAGCCAGATTCCATTATGCTGCTGGATGCTGCCAGCGCACAGTGAGGTGCCTCGGTCTCCTCCTGGGCCACACTACAAAATATGTATTAATTAACAATCATAGGCTCTTTATGGTAGACATGTGGGCCTGTAAAGACCAGAATGAGGAGGAATTCGGGATGCAGCAGCAGAACTTATTTTGAAACCAGGACTCTCTTGAAAGAATTCCAGCTTTCCATTCTGTTCACCATCTGTGCATCAGGCGAAGGCACAGCTGCCCATATTATCATATAATTTTACGCCTAGGCTGCACCAATTTGATGGCGCACACAGAGGTTTCAGAGATCTTTGTGGGATTTGGCTAGGTGGCTCCCATTGCCTTTAATGGGCACAGCACTGCTAAAACCCCCAAAGCAGCTCTAAAATTGGACAAGAAAATCTTTTTGCAAGGGCAGCCAAGTTGGAGAGGATCTCTAGGTGCCTTCAGTAAAAAAAAAAAAAAAGGGGGGGCGGGCAGAATCAGAAAGTGAGAGAGAAAGACAAAGGCTGTGTTCTTGAACATTAGCTGTTAACTATATACACCATGGAAGATGATGTAGATGTATCTATGGGAAGAATCCTCTTAGTGTGTCTATTGTTTGGCTCTCCAAAGTCTCTGAAGAGGCACATGCAACTTGCCACGTGGACTGGCCCTGTTACTTACAGACTTCCATGCTGCTACCAGCTGTGCCAGGAATGTCTGTATTTGCAAATCGGAGGGAATGGAGCTGATTCATATGACGAGTTGCTCTATACAATTCGGGGGCAGCCCTGGTATGGGGAAGCTGTTGGAAGCTGTCTCCATGGGGCACTCATAGGGTGTGTATTGCTCCAAATGCTACTTCTTTTTTGGTGCATTCAGACATACAGCAGAAGTCATGAAACCATTACAGGGCAAATTTCTGACAAGGTGACTATTGGTTGAAAAGCTTCAACAGCTCACAGCTGAGGATGGTTTCTCTCCATTTCCCTTTTTTAAACCCAACTCCCCAAATATCTGTATTGGTTTGCATTTTTTTTTAAATGCCCCCATGAAAATTCATCAGACTGCAAATTTCTCCAAACATGCACATTTTTCTATGAAATTTTGGCTAATGAGCTCAGAGTTTATCAGGACAGTCTTCTTTGGGGTCCATCCCAGGCACCCAGCAGAACCAATGAAGGCACCGGGTGAATTACTTCCTGTTTGGTAATTAAATTAATTTCAACAAAAATCATTTCCTAAAACATAGCCACCAGTGAGCCTTTCCACCATAAGTGGAAGTACATGCCTTTACTGACCTATAGTGGATTTATACAGGAAAGTCTGATTGGAGAAAGGTGCCATCTAAATGGTGTCCATATTCACACTCCAACCTACTGTGTACTCACAGCATTTCCAGTGCTCAGTTTTTAAGCCGCATTCACATGGTGTTTTCCAAAATGCATATGTATCCTGCACTTTGTGAAAAGATGCTGCTGTTTGATGCATTGTTTCTCACACCAGTTTCACACAGATTAGAGTCCTTCAGCTGTTCACGTAGTGTAAAGACATCCCTGTCCTGTCAACACTCCCTGAGGTGGACATGGATTTTCTACACAGAGGCCCATATGTACAATGACCTGATTTTTTCCCCTAAAAAAGAAAAGAAAAGGAATGTTGGGGATCAGACTTTTGCATGTATGTACTTGTAAATGAAGTGACGCGGGTGGCGCTGTAGTCTAAACCACAGAGCCTAGGACTTGCCGATCAGAAGGTTGGCGGTTCGACTCCCTGCGATGGGGTGAGCTCCCGTTGCTCAGTCCCTGCTCCTGCCAACCTAGCAGTTCGAAAGCACTTCAAAGTGCAAGTAGATAAATAGGTACCGCTCCGACGGGAAGGTAAATGGTGTTTCCGTGTGCTGCTCTGGTTCGCCAGAAGCGGCTTAGTCATGCTGGCCACATGACCCGGAACCTGTACGCTGGCTCCCTTGGCCAATAAAGCGAGATGAGCACTGCAACCCCAGAGTCGGCCACTACTGGACCTAATGGTGAGGGGTCCCTTTACCTTTACCTTACCTGTAAATAAAGTACCCGTGCTATGTGCTTGCCAAAGGGGAGGAGAGTGTCATGCTTGCATCTCTCTTACATGAAGGCAATTGCTGTCTGGGTAAGTGTCTGAACAAGACAAACCTCATAATTCCTCTGCCTCCATCACATATTCAAGGATATCTCTGAAATAATGAGGACCAGCATGATATTATCTCCCCCCCCCCCAAAAAAAAAGTCAAGGAGGACTGGATGCTTGGAAAGTTAGGGGGAGAAGTAAACAGCCCATAAATTGCTCATGGTTGCCCCATATTATATAATAGCTATTCCCTGAAACCCTTCTAAATTTCTTTGACCACTAACTTATATTTGAAGTCATGTTGTGAGATGCTTAAAGGCATCTTTTAGAATGGGCTGAAGCAAACGAAGCAGTTAGAAGCAGGCCCATTCGTGTTGCCACAGATTGGAATCAGGAGAAGCCTATTGGTTAATTCACATCATCATTCTGGATGATTCTCTGCATTTTGGATGACCATGATTTGTTCTTATGTAGGCTATTTTTCTCCCAAAGCTAGACACATTAAAGATCTTAACCTATTAACTTTCAATAAGATTGTTTTACACTCATTTTAGCAGTGTCTTACCTCATTGTTTGTAGTCACCGTATGAATCGTTTGTGTCTTCCTGCCCTCAAGTATTGGGAGGGGGAAATTCATTCTTCCTGCAATTAGTATTCGTGGTTCGCTAAGCAGAACTAATGCAACAAATCTTACTTGTTTTTTCACCGAAGGTTATGTTACCTGCATTTTCAGCTTGGCCTAGGGAAATGTCTCTTTAAGCAGAAGGTATTTCTGACTATCTATTACCTTATTGTGTATTCGAAGGCAGCCCTATATATGGAGGTTTTTACTGTTTGATGTTTTATTCTGTTTTTATACTTTGCTGGAAGACACCCAGACTACCTGGGGCAACTCAGTCAAATGGGTGGCATATACATAATAGAATTATTATATTATTATTAAATTCTTCCATTTGGGCATGTGAGATTTTTCTTCTCAATTTAGCACTACCTGACAAAAACAAGTCTATATTTGACAGAGAAGTAAGGGGAAATAGAATAATATTTGCCCAGTATTAAAAAAATTATCACAGGCAGGCTTCATACACCATGCCTGAAAATTTCATCCAATTCAGACAAGTTTTTTTTTTTAAAGTTATAAGTAGTTCACTTTTTTAAAAAACAACAACCTCAAGTCAAAAATATTATTGTATTTACTATCTGAAATGTCCACTTAAGTTTTTGTGTTTTTATAATTTACATACACACAGAGACTGCTTCCATATGCCATCCACTGTCATTCTTAAAAGTTTTTTGTGCCCTCAATTTTCAATTAACTATTTTTTTGGCCAATCCTATGGGTCAGTCAGGGCCAGATTTAGGTTTGATGAGGCCCTAAGCTACTGAAGGTAATGGGGCCCTTTATATGTCCAGCTGTCCTTTGTCAACAACAAATTGTCACTGTTTTTTGTGTTGAATATATGCTATACGGTAATTTATGGACCTAATAGGTATCTAAAGCCATTTGCACATAACAAAATATGTATTTTATCAAAGTAATTGTTGAACTGAAATACAATTAAGAAGTATATTAATAGTGAAATAATTATTAAGCTCTAACTGCATGTAGGTTTTATTTGATTTGATTTTTATCTTACATTTGGGAAATGTACATCTAGTTTTTGGGGGCCCCCAAGAGAGTAGGGCCCTAAGCTGTAGCTTGTTTAGCTTATACGTAAATCCAGCACTGGGGTCCATATAGCTTACTGACCATTTCCACCCCTCCTGCTGTGATTTTGCCCAGGCAAAAGCTTTCTCTGTTTCGGAAGACTGTCCGAAAAAACAATTCTTTAAAAAACTGGCCACATCTGTCTATACACTTCAGCCATGCCCACTTTGACATAGAGCCCTGGGGGGCGTGTCCAATGCAATTATTGAAAAAAGTTAGCCACTCTTAACTTAATGGCTAAAGTATATAATAACAGTATCCATGCACATAACTCCCTGGGTGTATGGAGAGTAGGCAACTTCACAGAAGTCAATTGAGCACTAGCCACTTTAACAGTTACAAGTCCTACCAAAGTAGGAGAAAGTTATTTTAACTTTGTGCATTTAACTTTGTGCAATTCGTAGTTGTTATTTTATAATGGTTTTTATTGTAAAAGTACTATTAGCTTAAGCCTTAGGGATAATCCATATGATTCTGAATAAATCCTTTCTCTCATTTAAAAAACAATCAGACATAATTGTTGTCCAAAATATACAGGGTATAAATAGCAGCGACAGCATTTTCTGTTGTATTTTTATTCCTGCTCCCCTCCATTCATTAATAAGTTTAGTTATTTCAAAGGTAAAGAAGGAGGTGCTTTTTTAAAAAGTATTTTACTGGGTCCCAATGTATTTCAGTGTAATGGTTTATATATAAGTGATTGTAATTGCCAAAACTACAGTAGAGTATTATTAGTTATAAAATGCACATATAGTTATATGTCCAACAGACAGCAAAGAACTGAAATGCAGTTGTATCCAAGGGAAAATAATTACAGCAATAATCAGTGTAATTCATGATAATGGCTGAATTGAATTTCACACCATAGCTCCAAGCACTTACATTTAATGAATGTAGTTTGTGCTTGTTTACTTAAAAGGGTTTTTAGCAGAAAATCGATAATGTAACTTCAGTGTTTCTAATTGCAAATACAATTTATTTTTTTAAATAGTCATTCAATAAGGATTTTTGTCGAGAAAATTAAGGTATATAAGTGTGGCAAACGTTGCCACTTTGATTAGGATACCTGTACATTAGTAGCATAGTTGCTTAAAATTATTACGTATTGATTAAAATTGAACTATGTTCCATTTTAAGGGTACGCCATGTTCCAAACCTTGCAGAGTTTTGGGGGTTGGTGGGCAACTATGATTGTGCATATCATTTCATAATCAGGATGTCTTCATAAATAAGTTATCATTTGAAAAACTGTTATGACAGAACCAAGGACATAAGGCCTGGTATATGGTGGCAATTTAAATGTGTCAATGTGAAAGTCGGTGGGGTTCTGCTTTGCGCTAACATAGAATAATAAGACAATGTGCTAATGGATGTGTAATGATAATTGATTTTGGCTTATTCTTACGTTTATGCATGCTTTTAAAAGGTAAAGGGACCCCTGACCATGTGCTCCAGTCGTGACCGACTCTGGGGTTGCGGCGCTCAACTCACTTTATTGGCCGAGGGAGCCGGCGTACAGGTTCCGGGTCATGTGGCCAGCATGACTAAGCCACTTCTGGCAAACCAGAGCAGCGCACGGAAACGCCGTTTACCTTCCCGCCGGAGCGGTACCTATTTATCTACTTGCACTTTGACGTGCTTTCGAACTGCTAGATTGGCAGGAGCAGGGACCAAGCAATGGGAGCTCACCCCGATGCAGGGATTCGAACCGCCGACCTTCTGATTAGCAAGTCCTAGGCTCTGTGGTTTAACCCACAGAGCCACCCACATCCCTTATGCATGCTTTTACCCTACTTAAATACTTTATGTATTGCCCCAAAATTGCTACTTTTGAAACATCAAAGAGTCGGACACATAGAATTAGTATATCCTTGTTGATAGGTTGAAAGCACAACCTGGTTCTTGTTTCTGTATCATCTATAGAGAAAATCTCACATAAATTTCAGGGGGACCAGAATCTCACTATAACTATGCCTTCCATAGCCATTGGCGAGGTTATTGGTTGGATCCAGAGTTGTGCTTAGCAGAGTACTACTGGAGAAAGGGGATGAGAAGGGGACTTTTGCATATTCCTTCCCCGTCAGCCTTTTTGGAGGGTTGGGGGCCTCTCTGGAGCAACAGAGAGATGCAGGAGAACTAAGGTTCCAACTAGTTCCCACACACAGAGACAGGAGTTTCTATTATGGATTAGTCATGCCTCTTAAAGTGACACACTAGGCACACTACAGCTTCCCAATACTATCCCACCACACACTTTTAGTGTGCTATAAACAAACATGGCAGCTGCTACTGGTGGTTTCAGCATGTGTGGCAGCTACTAATTTGCTGGGATGTTTTATGGCAGGATTGGTCCCAGTAGTGAAAGGAGGATAACCAAAACTCCATTTGAATTGGCATGCCTAGTGTAAATTTACCAGATATTTTTCAATGAATCTGGGGACACTTTAATTAATTAATTAATTAATTACTACATGTTCAGGACGTTGATGCTGCAGCGATGGCAGTGGCAGAGGGGCGGTCACGACCTTGACCTCAACCGCCATGTTTCCCCTTCCTCCGAGGCTTCTATCTCCTTTCTCCATGATCCTGGGCAGCCCCTGAGTTGTTGGTTCTTCAGTGGTGGTGGGGAAGCGGTGTGCGGTGGGTCAGGCATGAAAGGCGGAGGAGGGCCGAGAGTGGTGCTGGCGGTGAGGCTCAGGCAGTGCGATGCCTCCCTTCCCATCGGAGCAGCCCCAATCCCATTCCTACTTGCATGCAAGCAGGAGGAATTGGGGATCCCTCAGCTGGGAAGGGAGGATTCCCGTTGCCTAACTGAAAGATTCCTGCCCCCTCCTGCTTGCATGCAAGCTCTGATAGGCAGTGTGAAGCCTCCCTTCACAGCTGAGAGATCCCTGCCCCGCTCCTGCTTGCACGCAAGCAGGAGTTGGGAGGGTGCTCCAATAGGCAGCATGAAGCCTCCCTTCACAGTTTAGTTGCTGGGGTCAGGGAAGGTGGAGGAAGCCCGGAAACTGCATCTTAGAGCCCCTGCACCACCATCATATGGGGACCTTCGAGCAGCTCCTGAAGCCAGCCAGAGCCAACTGCTCTGGGCTGCTGAGACTGCCGCTGCTGCGTTTCCCGGGGACATTAGATGAAATCCAGGGACATTCCAGGGATGGAATTTGTCTGGGAACTTATTTGCAAATTTGGGGACTGTCCCCGGGAAACGGGGACATCTGGTAACCCTAGCCTAGTGCCTTCTGGGATGCTGCATTAAGAACTCCCTGAAGAACTTAGGACACAATGTAGCCTCCTTTATTGTCTGCCTCACATGGACACTAAGTGATGGAAGAGTTTGCTTTTATGCTGCTGATAATGTACAAGGAAAACTTTACAAAAACGGGATACTGCTCTGAAGTCCATCTGAGGAGGTGAACAGAAGATTACAGTTTTTTATGAGTACATGCAAGACAAAAGATAACACCCACTTGTTTAATAACGCCATGCATAAGATGTAGAAGATTTTGATCCCATCCCATCCTGTCTTGTAAAGTGAAGTTGTTGATTGTTGCTGTTTTCTCTTACTCATCACTCCACACACAAAAAAGTCTCAAAATGAACTACAGATCCATGAAATACACAGAGTTAACAAACACCACAGTATCCAAACTCTCTTCTCTTCTTAAAAATTCAGTGCAAGAGTGACTCACAGCTTTGACTCACAGCTCAGCAGGACTCAGCCCAGGAAACCCATTCCAGGGCTAAGAGTCATAATAGCAATAATAATAAAATGGGTGAAAGATTTCCTTGCAGGTCTGTACATTCATACATAAGTTTCTTAGTTTAAGGTTTTTTTTTAAGTCTTGCATATTTTCCTCTGCTAAAGCAATTTATGTTTAAAATATGGTTGGTGAGAAGGGAAAAACGGCTAAATGGCTTCTGTTTATAATTATAATGAGCACTGGAGTTTTTTCTCCCTTTCTCATTAGCACATTTCTCCCTCCTGTTTTAGTTAAATAAATTGCATATACTTTAACTATAGAGTTTAATTAATTGTATTTAATTCATATTTGCAAAATAATCAATTCTGAAATTAATTATCTTATTCGTTTGAATAAAGCATTTCAACTCAATGTTACAATTGATTACATGAAATTCAGTTCATTTTTTCTTTTTCTTTTTTAAAAAACAACTTAATAGGCATTTGTGGAATTTGCATCTGTAATTTTTGTGTGTGCTTAAAAGAGAGCTCATGGACATTCAAGAAAGTGGGTGTCTCTGGCATAGAAACATAAGAAGAACATTGTTGGCTAAGGACAAAGGCCCATCTTGTCTAGCAAGCCATTCTCACAATGGCCAGCCAGATGCCCATGGGAAGCCCGCAAACAGAACCTGAGTGTAACAACATTCTCCCCACTTACAGTTTTCAGCTGCTGGCATTTAAAGGCATACACCATCCAACTGTGGAGGTAGAACATCACCATCACCACCAGTATCCATTGATAGACTTACTGTCCATGAATTTGCCATCCAAGTTGGTGACCATCACTATTTCCTGGGGGATGGGCAGATTCCATAGTTTAACTATGTGCTATGTGAAGATGTACTTTCTTTTGCCTGTCCTGAATCTTCTAACATTCAGTTTCCCCAGGTACTAGAGAGGCACCTTAACTCTCTTAGGGTGCAGTCCTATCTCTCCTTTTCTGTGAGTAGGAATGGGGAAGAAATTTTATTCAGCTTGCATTTATTAATGAATCCACCTAATTCACCCTTGTTAAGGTTGCTGAGAGTTGTTGGGGTACAACTCCCTATTCCCTCCCAAAGCTTAGAATTAACAGAGTTCCCTGTGACGAGAGATTAATTGTTAAACTGCTTTGGGAATTCTGCCTCTGACAGGGTTGCCAACTTGAATAAGATATGCCCTGCCCTGCATTATCGATCGCAAGATGCAGTGCATGCACACAGTTTGAATGGCATTGCTCGTCAACATTATTGGGGAGGCAGCTCCCTCCAATATTTCAGAGCTTTCCCAACTTTTCATGTTGGTGACACACTTTTTAGATATGCATAATTTCGTGACCTAGTAATTCAGTTTTACTAGCAAGCCGGAGGCTAAACTAACCTCTTTCCAGCCCTGGGAGGAGCATAGGAAGACCTACACACTGCAGCTGACAAACTAATGTGTCGCGACACACAGTTTGGAAAGCTCTGCCCTAGGAGTTGGCTCCTATGCTCTGGGAGGCAAATGGGAGTCTCAGTACCCTTAACAAACTTCAGCTCCTACAATTCTTTGTGAGAAGCAATGATGGTTTAAGGTGGTATCATAATGATTTAAATACATGGTGTCAATCTGGCCTAAATCTGCAATCTTATAAAGCCTTATAGGATAGGAAGCCTCATTGAGGTCAATGGAACTTACATCTGAGTAGACATGCATAGGGTTGCACTGTTAAGGGTAGGGGGTAGACATACAATAGATATGAAACCCTACATAAGCATGGGCAGACCTAGAAGAAATTGTTGAAATAAGACCAAAAACCCTAAATGGTTTATCTCTGTTTAGCCACAACATCCTCTTTCCCTTTTGTCACTTCCCCTTCTAATATTCCCTTTTATGTCTTCATTTCTCTTTTGTATTGTTAAGGAGGCATTTCACTGGGGAGTGCTAGAGAGAGATGGATGATCAATGGGAATGATAGGGTAGACTGGATCTGTGTATTTTAGAGCTTATCATTGTTGTTTTATTGTATTGCCATTTTGCCAATCGATACGATTTGCAAATAGGAAAAAAAGACCAATATTTTCGGGGTATGTGTATAATGAATCAATTCTGCATAGATAGATTGATTAAAAAGCTTGTGAGGAGGGGGCAGAAGGATGGATGCTTCGTTAGTGTGGCTGATGAAATTTATCTGGTTTCCCCCATATAAACCACAACTGTCCTGCGAGAGTGAGGGAGTTTGGAAAAATGCAGACCACCTCTGAAGTCCTTCCTTTATAACCACCAACGTGGATCTCCACCGGAGAGTGTGGTCCACAACACTTTCTGGGTCTGTCCTTTCCTGTACAATATGCCTGTATCTTCATATATTGTAAGCTGTTCCATAGCTATGGGGCTCGTGGGAGAATAAATGACCACCGTCATCATTATTAATAAAACAGTGATTGTGAATTCATCCAATCTATGCACAGATGAGGAGGACAAATTAAGTTATTTCATAGGAAGTAGATTAAGACACAAAGGTTTTATTTTAAATAAAATAAATAGGAGGAAATAGTTTGGGATTTGTGTGGTGATTATTTTCTATGGTTACCTGCCCTCTCTATTAGAACTAGTGTTGCATTTTCTGGCAGGTTCAGGAAGGCATTTTACTCCACAAAAACAACTAGCTCTTTTTCCTGTCTATGATTACTTGTAATTATGCTTTCCCTGCTATTATTCTAATAGGCTGTCAGACTGCACAGAGGAGGCGTTTGGAATATAAGGCTGCTTTTATGGATGGACCGCTGGAACACTTAATATAGCTCTATTTTTGAATTATCAGATTCTATCCTTTTGAAGTCTGCGTTAGTGGAACTCCTATTTATGAGATGTGCTGTGCTTAAAGGTTTGCTATTGATGAAGAGGTCCAACAGAAGCCTTTATCGTAAGTACCGTAGCATTCTCCCCGAGAAATAAATAGCCTTGCTAAAAGGTATGTTGTGTACCAAGGTTGCAAATTACCAGCCAAGTACCTTATAACTGTATACTTCAAAAATACTACCGGGCTTCTTGCTTATTCCCTCTTTTCTGCAGAAATGAGCAACATTTTTAAAGACAAAGGAAATCTATTTGCCATCCAGCGATATTGGAGAAGAAGAACAACAAAAAAACCACCCCCAAACTCAGATGCTATTTTTGTTAATACAGAGTGCTGCATATTAATATTAAAACATACTTGTGGGTCCATTAAACAATACTTGATTCAAGTCATTTTGGGAATGTTTTCAGCATTTCTGTTTGAAAAATGATACAGGTCAGTCATTTAGCTGGGAAATTCCTTCAGCACTAAGGCAGCTGATTTAAAAGTCTCTACAGCTATGGACAAACATTTGCAAATGTTCTACATTTATTTGTCAGTTGATTAATATTATGCAGGGCAGCATAATAAGCACATGCAGAAGTGGGCAAAATATTCCACTTTCTGCACCTGTGGTTAATATTTAAGATGAAGACTGCTTCAGGGCATGCCATTTTCCCCTCCTTGTTAAATATAATCTTCTAAGTGGGTACCTGGGGTTGGACCATGGGCAGCTGACTGAGGTGAGCCATGAGGCATAGAAGGAAGCCAGTGATGAGGACCAAAGGATAACCCAGGAGACAGGAGCACACCAGAGCTCAGGAAGACAGTTGTTTGAGGAAGTCTTAACTTTAACAGACAGCCCTCCCTGTCTGTTAGGGGCCAAGGAGTAGCTTGAGTGGGTGTGGTTAAGCTAAGGCTTGAGCCTATTAACTACTTAGGCAGGCACTGCAACATGCAATTCCTTGGGCTACTGAGGCTCCCAGTTTGACATCTGGCGGGAGATGGAATATCTTTTGTTGCCCCGTGCAATCACATGTTTGCTTGGGGTTTTAAACCCCTTAATTGAACATTGATTTGGAGCTGGATCTTGGTCAGGTATTCCCCAAGCTGGCCCAGGTCAGGTTATGGATGATCTTGGCCCCTGGATCTGGTCAGGGTATGCGTGTGTGTGAGAGAGGGCCCTAGTAAAAAGTTTACCCATATTGGGATGGATCCAAGCAATTAACCCTTCCTTCTTGAAAGATTTAATCTCAGCACTTGGCTTTCAGATAAGTATTCTTGCTTAATGTCCTAACATATAGCTAAAGTGACCCAAGGATAAATCCTTAATATCATATTTCTCCTCTTAGCAGAAATAAATTCTGAAGTGGAAAAGGCATGGAGGCTGTATGATCAGAGATTTTAGATTATGCTACCGAGTTAGCATAAAGGCTCCATTTAACTTCAAGATGTCATATTTAAATTGTGGTGGCATCAAAGAGTATGCAGAAAACAGATGCACTGGACAGTTGTTTTGAATCAATGGGTTGGATCCAAAGGTTGCATAAGCAGACCACTGTTTTGGCAATGATATTTGCAGTGGGAAAGCAGTGGGCAGAGAAAGGACTAAGCACCTCTCCATCATGGCTTTACTGCTCCAAATTCCATCCTCCCTAAACTGCTTTTCATTACTAATAGGGAATACGAGGGTTTTGTTGCAGACATTTGTGTGAAACATACAGTTTGGTCCATCAGATGGAGCATATGGCCACAGTGTGGAGCACAACCACAGCGCAGGGCCTCCATGTAGACCCTGTAACATTGAAATTGCCTTCCATGTGGGGCTATAATAGGGGTCATGGTCTTTTAAAAAGCTACAGGTGTAAAAAGCAAAAAGGTATAAATAAGATAGATTAACTAGAAATACCCCTTGATTGGGATTTATATTTTAGCTTCGCAAAATAATGGCAAACCAGTCATTATTTTACAGTATTTATCTGAGCCCTCCGCCCCCACCCCCTGTTCCACTGCAACCTTAATGCATCAAGACCTTTCCTTTCCTCTCCACATCTCATTCATTCTTACCCATATATTTTATTTTTACTGATAGGTTCCCCCTTAAGCCTGTCTATTTGCTAGTACATTTGACAGATGACAGCTACTCTTTGGAATGTTTGATGGCATTTGTACGGCTATGATGCCAGGAGCGTTCTAAGCGCTGGTGTTGCATATTTATTGATCTCCATATTCCCAATAATCTGATGCACGTCACATTTGACAACATTATGTGGCGAGGTCAGCTAGATGGGGCTAATTAAACTGTTTCAAAGATGGATGTTGTTTTCCACAACATTAACCTTGCAAAATAGCTGCCATGCCGCATTTCACTATGGGAGTTTGGGTTTTGAGAACCTCCTGCACCTCCCCTCCCTTTTCTCTCCCCCCCTTTTAAGTTTGTTGATGCTAACTTTAAACAAAAACCTGAAGCTATTAAACCTCAGTATTTATATACAATAGAAAACATGGCCGACATGGCATCATTCCAAATGAAAATCTTATTAGTGGCGCACGGTGCTTGTGGCGAAGTCCCGAGCAAACGGAAAATTGGTTTGGCTGTCGAAAATGGTTGACAGATTAGCGAAAGATGATGTAAAAGGGATGAATGGGCAACAGCTGAATTCAGGAGGATTAAACTGGTAAATAGAAAACCCTGATGTAATCAGAAAATGCATTGTGCTTTCATCTTCTGGCACAGTAATGCTATTCACGCCCAATGCTTATTGCACTCTGGACAGTATGAAATTTTGACTCTCCCTTTTAATATATATATAACTTTCATAACTTGTCTAACGCTGCAAGAAAGAATTGAATTGCTAAGGAAGTCCCTGGAAGTTCTCTCTCTCTCTCTCTCTGGTTATGGCAATTTAAATATTTAATTAGAAGCTTTCTGCCTTTGTACCAATGCCATTTCAGACATAGAATTCTCAGGGCGCTGCAAAGAATCCTTGGAGGCCTCTTTGCCACATTGAGCTGTTTCAGAACAGTTACCGTAACTCTTTTTTGATGTTACACTGCCTTTTTTTTTTTGTAATGTAAATTTCCGCCTCTACTTAGGATACACAGTTCCAAATATGATTTTGATAGGCAAGCAATTTAGAAAATGCTCATGTTGCCCTTTGAGCTGTAGAGTGCTGCATATTTTTACAGGGCCTGTTGGGACCTCGGTGCTTTTCAAGCCAGCAGAAGTAGGGAAAGGATCCCTGCTGTAAATGTATGCTGAATATTCGTAAAGTGTACGCTATAAATTTTGCTGAACACATCCCCTGTGTCTCAAGTCCAAGAGAACAGTATCTTCCACCTTGGGGAATCAAGTACTTGATGCTAAAAATATGTGTGACGTGCCCCAAATGCTGATGTGTAGCAGAGGCTAATCTTGGGCAAAAAGTGGATGGGCTCATCACACAAACAGCCCTTCTGTGGTGCAGTCGTACAGATGTGTACAGTGGTACCTCGGGTGACATATGCTTCAGGTTACATGCGCTTCAGGTTACAGACTCTGCTAACCCAGAAATAGTGCTTCAGGTTAAGAACTTTGCTTCAGGATGAGAACCGAAATTGTGCTCCGGTGGCGCAGCAGCAGCAGGAGGCCCCATTAGCTAAAGTGGTGCGTCAGGTTAAGAACAGTTTCAGGTTAAGAATGGACCTCCAGAACGAATTAAGTACTTAACCTGAGGTACCACTGTTCTTATCTGTTTTTATCCTGAAGCAAGGTTCTTAACCTGAAGCACTATTTCTGGGTTAGCGTAGTTTGTAACCTGAAGCGTATGTAACCTGAAGTGTATGTAACCCGAGGTACCACTGTATTGCCATAACATATTTGTTCTTTCACAACACCTGTGACAATCACACTGATCAAAAGCATCATATGAAGGAATGCTAGGTGTAACGAATTTGCTTCTAAAATGGAAACGAAGAAAATGAATTTGAAATATGTCACAATAATTACACAGCTGCTCACTTTTTAAAGAGGTCCAAACACCTGTCATCTTTATCTTATAAGACATTTGTATTCCAGCACTTTTTTTTAGTAACACCCCTCCCACCAATATTTAGTTTTCAAGCAATAGGTTTATTACAACAACAAGGAAGTTCTTGGTTGTGGTGATTGAAGTGTAAGCCTTTGTGTTACCTTTAGTAGGCAACAACCCAATGTAATGAGGGAAGGCATAGAATATGTAGCCTGTGCAATGACTTTTGTTAGTGCAGTGGGGCTTCCCCCCTCTCTTCTCCCTGTGCTCTCCAAAATCGGCTCAAGGGGGATCAGGAGAACATCTGGAACAGCACATGGGAGGGGGAGGAAAGGGGAGGTTCCACCAGGCAAGCAGAAATCTACTTAGTGCTATGTTGAATTGCACCTATAGACTCTCTCTCTCTCTCTCTCTCTCTCTCTCTCTGTGTGTGTGTGTGTGTGTGTGTAAGTGTAAAAGAACCCCTTTTACCAGTGTTGAATATAGTGAACTATCTTTAAATTAATGCTACCTAGGGTAGGCTTAATATAGTTGCTACTAGCAAACGACATGAGTGAACGTTACTATAGCAACTTCCCCACATCATGGTGCTTATTCTACTTTTGGGATACAGAGCATTTTCTTAAAGGCTTCTTAGAAGTAAAGGAAGAAATCACTATTGTTTAAGGTTTTTATTATCTAGCACTCTAGTTTTCACAGATCCAACCTGGAAAGTCGATACTAAAAAAAGAGAGAGGGGATAGATAATTAAAAGGCAGAGGAATATTGTGTCTTCCTGATATACTGTTTTATTTACACATATATACCAGCAGAGCTTGAGATGGAAGCGCTCACAGCATGTACACTCCCATCTTAAAGATGCCATCTCTGCTACCCCCAATCATAAGGACATGAGAAGGACCCACCTGGATCAGACCAAAGGCCCACCTAGATTAGCATCCTGTTCTCATAGTGGCCAACTATGTACCAGTGAGAGCAGAACACAGCCATCATGACTATGAGTCATTGATAGCCTTATCCACCATGTATTTGTCTAATCCACTTTTAATGCCAACCAAGATGGCAGCCTATTCTATCATTTAACCATTTGTGATGTGCAGAAGTGAGCAACCTGGCCACCGAGTTCTGAACCATCTTCAGATGCAGCCCCACATACAACATGTTGCAGTAATCTGGTAACCTTTTCTCTTAGGAAGTTGCTCTAGCCTTTGGATCATTTTAGTTGGCCTTTTCTGAACTTTCCCTAGCTCAGTAGTGGTCTCTTTCCAGCTGTGAGAACGAGAACTCTACACAGCATTCCGTAGATCTGTATAATAGCATTATGATGTTGGCAGCAGCTTTTCTGATGATCCCAGAATGGCAAACCCTGTAAGCATTGAGGCAAAACTTTCTAGCATTATCCAAAAGTTTGCCCTTAAAAGGAAATAATTGCTACAAATATGGCCTCAGTTTATTCATATGAAGATGTGTGAGCACTAGGCATACCTACTTGAAGCAAACCTTATTAAGATCCAAAAGTAGGGGTTGGGGTGGAAATACATTTGGCTCCCAGCTAGAACTGGTGACAAGAAAAGCTGACAAAATTATCTGTGGTATGTGCCGGCACACCTGATTCTCTCATCACTCAAGGATTGGGGTGTACACAACATTATCTCATATCCTGCAATTTCCCGTTTTTCCCCTGAGAGAGCACGATGACCATTTTGGGTGCCAAGATCTCACTCAAAATTGCACTCCTTTTGGCTGCAATCTTGAGTGGCACCCCAAAACACACATTTTTGGGTGCTGCGAAACCAAGGCTCCGAAAAAGCACACATCTTTTGGGCTTCATGATCTCGTACAGGTCATGTGATTTGCGCGGGAGCATGAACAGGAAGACACGCATCCCAATTTGGGGACTCAACACGTTGGAGGGCATGTTATATTAGCTTAAATTTAAACCAAGACTGTGTGATCCCACCTTAACTTTGCATTCACAAATAATCTGGCACGTTTGCTACTTTGTGTTAGGGGTGCATGTATAAATTAGGGCACAAGATCAATTTAGCACTGGCAGTGTTTCGAAGTGCTTGTGGACTGTAGCTGAACGATTTGACTATCTAGGCCCCATGTGTTGTTGCTCTATCAGCATGCAAATGGTGCACAATAGATTTGTGGCTGGGGACTAGCCACATGGGTTGGGTCTATATGCACAGAAGTATGTCAAAGGCCAGCACTACTTTTAAAAAGATGCCGGAAGCTTTTTGTAGCTAGCGGTTGCATTAAGCAGCTCTTAAATCCAGGTGAAAGGCCACCATCATATATGAAATGCCTAAAAAAAGAAAAGAAAAAGGCAATCCTAATTTTTTACTATGTTAACCTGTGGCGCTTGCTAGCGAGAACAGCACCCTAGGTTAATGAGCTGCGAGTTTAAACAGTGGTTGAAGAAGATGGTTTTAAATATAGAATTGGATTTGTTTTTAATGCCTGTTGCTTTCCCGGGGCTTCTGAATCCAAAGGCCTTCCACTGAGGGAAAGCTTTTCATTTCACATTTTGGCCTCCACCACAGGCGACAAACAAAGGTTCCACATTGCTGTGGCTGGGGTCAGTTCTCCAGCCGCAGTGTCAATCCCACTGCCTGTAATTACGCACACAAAAAAAGGTTACCGAGATCTGCGGCTAATTTGCCATCTCTGTTTAGCAGAATTTAATAGCAGGTATTACTGCTGCCGCAGTAATTAAGGACCTTTGTCAATAAGACGGAATAGATGGCCACACTTTGTTGTAATCAGTGGACTCTTGAGAAGCCATAGGAGTGAAAAGCAATGAGAGGGAGCAATCCATTTTGTGAATAACTCGCCAGCTCCCCTTTTCCCTCTTCCCCATCTCGTGAAAACCAGCAAGGGAATAATAATTCCCCAGGCGATGAAAGTTCAGGAATAAAAGTACTTACCCTCCAGCCTATTCTCTCTCTCTCTCCCCCCCCCCCGCTTTTTATTTACCCTACTGTGATTTTTATTTGCTTCAGGCTGCATTTGATGAAGTATTGTTTAAACAGCTCTTGGGAGGAGACCCCCCCCCCCAAATACATACAAACAAACCTGGATATAGGGAGATGGCAGAGGAAGAAAGAGGAGGAATTTTAACCAGGCTGGATGATATGCATTTGCCTCAAAGGTGGAGGGCGCTCAGTTGATCAATTATTTCCTTTAGGTTTTAAAATGAAAGAAATGACAAAAAACAAGTGGGCTGGTGAAGAGGCAGAGAAAGTCATTTTGAGCTGTCTCTGCTCACAGTCATTCAGCTGTAAATGGGTCACTAACAACAAGCGAGAAGTGAACTTGGTGTAGCATTGTAAACGGCCCCCTCCCCCCTTTTCCTCTTCTCCCCCCCCTCCTCCTCACCACTAATGTACCCAATGAATGGCCTGGCATAAGACAGAGAGGGAGAGGTAAAGACTATCAGAAGCTGAAGAGAGAGGAGAAAAGAGAGGCTGCTATAACACAATTCAAAGAGTGCTTTAAGGTGTACACTCCTCTCAGTAATTGGTGAAGAAGCTACATTTCACTCCACTGATTTCCTGCCTTTTTACAGGTTTTAACAAGCATGATGCTTTTAATAGTAGTTTGAGTACTGGGCCTTTATGAAGCCTCTTTTTTTAAAAAAAGCAGCTTTAACTATACCCTTTTCTGTCTGTAATGCCTGAAAAACTTCTACCTTTAATCATTCCTGGATCAAGCAGCAAACAAGCACCCCCTCCTCTTTTTTCCTCCTCCTTTCTTTTCTTTTCTTTTTTCAATTACATCCTGGATATTCACTGAACATAAAAAAAAACCACCCACCCACCATCCCTCTACACAGCATTAAATGCAGCTCGGCCATCCACCTGTTAACTTCAAGGATCTGGCTTCATCCAACAAAAGCTAGAAATATAAAGTGAAAGGGACTGTAGTCGTAGGCAGTGGCTGGTAATGCCAACCAGTGAATCTTTTCCTTGAAAGTCTTAATTGCAAGTTGTTGTTGTTGCTGCTGTTATCCTCATCCTCATCCATTTATTAATTGCCTTCTGAGCCAAAATCTCAATGCAATTTACGTATAAGATAATTAGAAACAGTTCTTATTCTTATTCTTATTCTTATTTTAGGACTATCATGAGTGCCCACTTGGTAAGGTTTTAAAGACCCATTTATCCAGCTAGGAAAAACCGTCGGAACAAAAATGTATTCAATTGTTTCCAGAAAGTGCAGATAGTGACTGCCAGTTGCATCTCAACAGGAATCCTATTCCACAGAATGGGGCAGCCACAAGCTGTCTATTTTACAACAGAGTTTCATGGGTGGTGGTGGTGGTAGTGGTTGTTGTTGTTGTTGTCATTACCACCACCACCAACATCATCAGTTCCAAAATACAATATATATGCAGGTGCAAGAGAGACCAATACAACAGATTTTGCTTCTAGAACTCTTACATTCTTTCCCCGTCCATGTTTACTTGGAAGCAATTTCCACTAATTTCAGAGGGAATTGAGTAAGTATGCATAAGATTTATGTCTTATTCCATATTTCTAATTTCCTTCTGGAATGAGAAACTTGGTGATGATGTAAGACTACACCCATTGTTCTCCTTAGTTAAAAATATGTGGTGCGATTCTTTTCTGTATCATTTTCAGGATCTACAATCTTTTAAAAAAGGATTCCGGCCTTAGATGGACATTTTCATTACTTGCAACATTCCTGATTTGTCCATAAAAAAAAATTTGTCCATAAAACAGAAAGCATAGAAAGCCCCAAACCACAGCAGAATTGGAAAGGTCTACCGGAGGGAAAGGGAAAGCTGAAAGAGCAAGATGAAAACCTTGGTTATGAACGGCAGGAACATTGTGGGTGGCAGGAAAGCTGGCACAGGTGTTCTTGTATCAGATGTGCACTTTAAATCTGAACAAGCAACACTAAACTGAAATTAGGCAAGGAACAGTGAATAATAACCCAATAATGCAGTCCAGGATGTAATATACGGAAGCAATTCTTTTTAAACCATAATTTTCACCACACCTGTGCTGCTTGGGGCTGATGGGAGTTGTAGCCCCACACACTTGGAGGGCACCAGGGTGGGGAAAGCTGCTCTACATTCCCAGCAATGCACTATCAAGTTTTTGTGCCCTCTTACTTATTTGGGCTGCTGTGAGTTTTCCTGTTTTCCATTGTTTGTTTCATAGTGTTTTACTGTATGCTGCTCTGATCTCCTTAGAGAGGAAGAACAGAATATACCGTATTTTTCGCTCTATAAGACGCACCAGACCACAAGACGCACCTAGTTTTTGGAGGAGGAAAACAAGAAAATATATATTCTGAATCTCAGAAGCCAGAACAGCAAGAGGGATCTCTGTGCAGTGAAAGCAGCAATCCCTCTTGCTGTTCTGGCTTCTGGGATAGCTGTGCAGCCTGCATTCGCTCCATAAGACGCACACACATTTCCCCTTACTTTTTAGGAGGGAAAAAGTGAGTCTTATAGAGCAAAAAATACGGTAAATAATTTTAAACAGATGAATATTGTTGGGGGATTAAGGAGTGAAATTCCAAGAGTGTACTCACCACCACCACAAACAGCAGCTGTGTATTTACCTTTTCCTTCCTAATTACAAGCTTCTTCCCATTGACATCTCTTCATCTCCATGTGCACAGCAATGACTGCCTCCAAGTTCTATCTCCAAAGATTTCCTGCATATGGGATCCACCTCAGGCTTTCCCAGGTTTCTTCCCCATTGGCTGGGCTTTCCCCATCCACCCTTCTGTCACCTAAGACACAGGCAAGGTAATTTTTACTAGATGTCTTCATCGGAACATCTTGAAGAGCCAAGAGCTAGAATATTTGCTTTGCATACAGAAAGCTTCAGTTTCAATCTCTGGCATCTGGGAGAGAGCCTGGTCTGAAATCCTAGCAAGCCAATCAGTACAGACTAGGTTTCCCAAACTTGGGTCTCTAGCTGTTTTTGGACTACAATTCCCATCATCCTGACCATTGGTCCTGCTAGCTAGGGATGATGGGAGTTGTAGTCCAAAAACAGCTGGAGACTCAAGTTTGGGAAACCCTGGTATAGACAATACTGAGCAAGGTGGACCAGTTGTCTAACTCTATACAAGGCAGCTCACTATATTTCTTCCTTTGCATGTATGATCCAAGAATGTAAATTAAACTTTGTAACATGCTCAAGTTACTAAGGGTATGTTTTCTGTTGTAGTTTGCTTATCTCTTGCCTCATTCCTTGTCATTTGGGAATACTGGTGGTTGGCTGGTTTCTTTAGGTTGGCTGTTTTCCATGAGCTAGGCTTCTCTATCAGCACACTCCAAGGCTGGGGTAAACAGCAAATCAGGGACGATGGGCTGACCCTTAAGTCCAGCAGCAACAGAGAGTATGCAACAGGGGGAGTATTCGCAGGATAAGCACCTGTGAATATTATTGCAACCCACTGGCTTAGAGGATGGTGGCAATACTACCTAAAGGCCAGAGTCATGGGTGGCGTTAAATTGTCAGTGTCACAGATATTCATTCACACAGCCACCTCCACACAGAGTGCTGGCGTGCAGAGATATCTGTGACACTTAGAATTTAGCATCAGATGTTAAATTATTGCTATTGTTTTATTTTATTACCCATCCTTCACCCTAAGGTCCAAGGCCGATCACAAAAATTTAAAGCACAAAGCAGTTTAAAACAAATTACAATATCAAGAAGAGGTTGGGTGCCAAATATATCTGTTTCATGTGTCAAAGATCAGATCCTTTCCTTTTTTGTATGCTGAGTAATTAATTAATTAGCCAAACTGCTTAAACTTTTCAGGAACATTTCTTGGAATTTGTTTTTTCTGCTGCAGTCCCCAGGCTGTGATTCCTTTATGCCTTCTTTACATGTTATTTTGTAGGAATGTAACAAAAATGGCTTGTGCCTGAGTTTTGACAATGATATTCATTGCATGTATGTTGCCTTTGCGACCACATAACCTTAAGCAAATAGCAGTTTCATTTATCATGTTTCATTTATCACAACTTAGGATTTTTTTTTAAAAAAAAATCTTTCACAATAACTCATCTGTTTGTTGTGTACTTTAAATTGAATTTACCTACGCTGACCCAGTTTTCTTGGTAAAATGTGGATGGAGATGAAATTATTAAACTAGCCTCTTCTGAGGCTAAATTTCAGTGGTACAGGATCAAGAACCAACCAATGGACAGACTAGCGTGTTGCTTGCTTTTCCCATCAGTGGCCCTGCCATGTTTAGTACATGGCCTAGAACAGCTTTGGCCCAATATATTTTGCCACCTGAGGCAAACTACAAAATGGTGCTGCTCACTCCACCAGGAAAGAAGGGGTGAGCAAAGATCTACATCAGGAACAAAGAGGAGAATAAAGATGTACATCAGGATCTGCTGCCCCTGCATATCCTGCCACCTGAGGCAGTCACCTCCCCTTGCCTCATGGGTGAGCCAGCCCTGCCCTAAAAGGCCACAGTGCCTCATGGCCTGGGATAGTTTGACTTCTCAGTAGGGCCTTCTCAGTAGTGGTGCCCACCCTGTGGAACGCCCTCCCATCAAATGTCAAAAAAACACACAACTATCTGACATTTAGAAGACATCTGAAGGCAGCCCTGTTTAGGGAAGTTTTTAATGACTAATGTTTTAATGTATTTTTAATATTTTGTTGGAAGCCGTTGAGAGTGGCTGCGGAAACCCAGCCAGATGGGTGGGGTATAAATTATTATTATTATTATTATTATTATTATTATTATTATTTATTAATTCATCCACCCACCCCTGTAACCCTGCTGGGAATTGTAGTTAAAAATATATGGAGGGCACCAGGTTGGGGAAGGTTGCCCTAGAGCTAACTCAATTCTTTGCTCATCTTTTGCCTTCCAAATGCTGGTTCATATCACTACCTGTAAGAAAAGTGTAACTTCTGATATAAGGTGCCATAAGAACAGAAACTAAATCTCATGTGATTTAATATTTGGTGGATGTTTGGTGAAGCATTTAACTGCCTAAATTCATCAAACCATGGGTGGATTGATTAAAATCAAGGCAATCCAGCTATTGATTTACATTATTATTTAAATCATGGATTTGAATCAAATTTCCAACTTTCAAATTCAACTGCTTACTGGAAAAATATATGCAGATGAACTGGCTGCTACTTGCAATGGCAGTGCAAACATATCTGCTTGCAATTAAATGGAGTTGTGATTCCATGCTATCCCTACCTCCAAGTGGTGTGAGATGCCAGGGGACCACCAAGGTTCACATTTCCTTTGGAAATGAGGCATAGTGGAAACTGTGGTGTCTTTATGATATATGGTTTATTTACACATATGAGCCTATGAAGGAGGGGCTTACTGCATTACTGCAAGAGAGTTGTTGCTTCTCAAATGTCTTGGATGCCAGCAGACAGTGTCTTGGATGCCAGCCATGACACTCTGTGCCCCCGTCCCAGCTTGGTGCTTACACACTAACACCTTTCCTCTCCAGCTCACATCAGGGCAACTGAAATCCTAGATACAATTCCTGCTGTCTAACTCAGAGGTGGAGGAGGACCCCCCCCCTGCCCTTCTGCATCCTGGTACAGAGGCTTTGCTAATGGTGCACATTCCTACTTTTGTTTGCTTAACGACTCAGCCATTCTCAGCAATTGAATCCCTGCTGCACCCAGGGATTAATGGGTCTTGGTTAAATACTAACCCTTTACTGGTTCCAGGAATTTAGCTGAGTCTTGCCCCACAAACTTATAACAATAAGCTATATTCTCCACTCCAGCTTTAACAGCCTGACCCCTTCCAGATGTCTTGAACTACAACTCCCATCAACCCCAGTCACATGGAAGTTTTAGTTCAAAGCAATTGTAAGGCCAGGTTGGCAAAGCCTGCTTTAGTCAAACTCAGCTTGTGCAAGACTTTAATATAATAGTCAAAATAATTAACCCTAACCACTCCTTGTCCTGCACAGAAAACTCCAATTTAAATAAAAAATAATCAAAATTAGCACCCCCCTATCAATTCTTTTTTTGCCCTTTTCAAGAGTAGTGTTTCTTTGTCCCATCAAGACTATGAACCTGTTTGATGCTCAGAAAGGCTTGGAGTGGATGGTTTGCTGTTTTCTTTGATTTCTCCCCCAAATTAAAATGAATATTCAGTAGCAGTTACTTTGGTCCCGGGTACCCACACACCAACATCATGTTATGATATATTAATGTTAGTCCATGCTTTTATTGTGTATTCTAATATGACTTATGAGGTTGATGTGGAAAGAATGAAAGGCAACAAGCTTTGACGGACTGATTGATTTATTGATGCATCACTGTTTAGGGTCTGTAGCCCAAACAATTTTGATAGCTGAAGCCCATAAAATATAATATGTGCGCTAAAAGTGACACATTGAAGAAGCTGCTGCTCCTCCTCCTATTTCTTGAGTACCAAGTCATTATTTAGAGCTGGGGGTGCAGCTGTAGCAAACTGTTTCTTTAGAAGATAAATGTGTCAAATACAAGACCTGAGGCACACAATAATAAAAAACCTTTTAGAGACTAGACCTTTCCACTAGTTAAAGAAAACCTATTCCCATTTTGCAACTGGGGAAAAAAATGGAGTGCAGTTTCCCAGTGGTAGATAACAGACTTATAATTTATATTAAAAGTTTGCACACACACACCAAAGATACTGTGAAGACAACTTTGGCAAGAACACAGGATATCTAGATCTTGCCTTATTTTGCTTCAGATGTGTACCACAAAGAAAACAGTGGATTTCTTATATTTGAGCTATCTATCTACAAAAAAACTTACCCTCCATTTTCTAGCCCTTTCTTTCTCTTCATGATGGTTTCCTGATATGGTACAGTCTAGGAACATCATGAGTTATTCCCCTTCCTGTGCTACCACATTCCACCTTGTTGATAAGATAGAAATGTCTTTGAGAGGCATTGTTGTTGTTTAGTTGATTAGTCATGTCCGACTCTTCGTGACCCCATGGGCCAGAGCACGCCAGGCACTCCTGTCTTCCACTGCCTCCCGCAGTTTGGTCAAACTCATGTTGGTAGCTTCGAGAACACTGTCCAACCATCTCGTCCTCTGTCGTCCCCTTCTCCTTGTGCCCTCAGTCTTTCCCAACATCAGGGTCTTTTCCCGGGAGTCTTCTCTTCTCATGAGGTGGCCAAAGCATTTGAGCCTCAGCTTCAGGATCTGTCCTTCCACTAAGCACTCAGGGTTGATTTCCTTCAGAATGGGTAGGTCTGATCTTTTTGCACTCCATGGGACTCTCAAGAGTCTCCTCCGGCACCACAATTCAAAAGTATCAATTCACACCCATGCATGTGAGAGGCAAGCACAGTCTGAAACAGAAACTCCCCTCCCTGGGGGTTGTTCCTTCCATGGTTAAGTGAGAACTAGTTGGGACCTTAGTCTTGTCTCTGTAGCAAATCCTGCTCACTGTCTTTCCTGGTTGCGGCAGCTGTGGCCTGGCATAAGCTGGGGGAGAGTCAGGGGATTCTTGCCTGTGGAAAAAAAAAATCAAAATCCCATAAAAAGTTTCAGAATATTCAGTAGGAAATTTTTTTTTCCATTATCAGCCCCTTTGTGCACAGATTGATCCTCCTTCCCTACTTGCCCTAAAGAAGCAATGGGAAACCTGTGGCCCATTGATAATGGACTCAAACTCCTATCATGTCCAGTCACTATGGTCAAAGGTCAAGGATCTGTAGTCAGTGGAGGCTGGTCCATTAGAGGCAACCTAACCAACCTCAGTGTGCCCTAAGCCTGCCTTAATTCTTACATCTAGTCCAGGGGTTGGTCCTGTCTGTCAGCTTCCTTCTCTTTACTCAGCAGGAAGGAGAAAGGGGACAAAACTAGAGTTCATTGGCTCTGTTCTTCCTTGGCTCTACTGTTGGTCTCCCGGCCCTACCAGTCCCAATTGGCACCAACCACCACTAGATATAGTCCATCAACATCTGGAGGACGAGAAAATTATAAGAAATTTTAGCTTTGCAAAATATACTTTATGTCTATTTTTAAAAAATAGAATCACAGTGTTTTAGTCACAGTGGAAGCAAAATGCATTTCTACGTATATAAGCAAGATATCTTTTTACTGCTTTGTGCCCGAATATTTTTCCCTGAATACTCATGTTGTTTATACTACTTCTTTAAGTTTATTATCGTATTTGCAGTGGAAATCCCTAATCTGATATTTCTCCAGTGAGTTTAATGAGCCTGAAAAGTGTCATTTAGAGCTAGTTTTCTCTTTGTGCATTGAAAAATGTAATACAAGTAGTTATCTGTTAAATGAGATAATTACATCTCTACTTTGCTAAAGGCACATATTAGTGATTTTTAGCTTGTTTCACTTAATTAAAGCTTTGCAAAATGGAGAGTGCCAAACCGTTAATAGACCTGTTGGAACAGTTACCGAGACTGTGAAATAAAACCAGTTGTTCTGAACAAGTCACAAAAATAGATTGATGAAATGGCTGGCAGCTCAGACATAAATTTAAAGCTCTGGCTGCATCAGAGCAAAGGTAATAGCTGAGAGAATCCAATATTTTAAATTTTGCTCTTCCTCCTACAGTAATTACATGGAGCTTTTAATATATGTAATTAGAATGCTAGTGATAGGTGCCTTTGACCAGGGCTTTACTGTATAGAATTGGCTACTTAGTATAACTGGGAATTAATCACTTTTCAGAAAGATGAAGGGATCAAGATTTCCCTCTCTTTCAAATGCACAAACTGATAGGCAAAACGGATACAACTCTTTGAGGGCATTAACATTTAAACTAGGAGTAGCCAGTGTGGTGCTCTCCATTCTGACCATCAGTCCTGACCATTGGCTATGGGAACCCAGCAAAGTTAGGGGGGACCGCATTGGCTACTCTAGTTTAAACCACCTGGAATTTAAATCATGTGCCAACATTAGCATGTACATGTAGTGTATGTAGATATGCGTTAAGACTTCAGGAAAGCCATTCCTCCCCCGGTTACAGCAAGAGCAGAGAAAACAAGATAGTCCTTTTTATTGAGTTTATTCATTCATAACACCGAGAGACAAAAGAACGCAGCAAGCCTGACAATGGCATTGCTCCAACTGACTCCTCCCTCCTTCCTAGCAACAGCACCTGCTCTTACGGTGGCTGCTTGTGGTCAAATGTCTCTGATTCCATTGTTCTGGCACTCTTAACGAACGCCAAGTTCTGGGAGAAAGCGGGTCAGAAATACTCTCCAGTGACAACGTATCAGCTGGCTGCCCTGCCTCTGTCTCCCCTCCCCTTCTTCTAACACTGCCCAATGCTTCTGTTTGTCTATCTCTGAGCTGTGACTGTCTTCAAATCCCTCAAACCTCTGCTGTAGATCAATGCAACGTCAAGAGAAGGGGGAGGGTGACCTCCACCATTTCTCCTTCATCTCGCCCTTTTGAGTCCAAGCCCTGACAATATGTCTTGTTTTTACACCCACACAGGTTCTATATTTCTAATGAGTGGGATTTTGCTTGTGCTGGAAGATACTTTTTCTTTTCTTTTCTCTTTTCTTTTCTTTTCTTTTCTTTTCTTTTCTTTTCTTTTCTTTTCTTTTCTTTTCTTTTCTTTTCTTTTCTTTTCTTTTCTTTTCTTTTCTTTTCTTTTCTTTTCTTTTCTTTTCTTTTCTTTTCTTTTCTTTTCTTTTCTTTTCTTTTCTTTTCTTTTCTTTTCTTTTCTTTTCTTTTCTTTTCTTTTCTTTTCTTTTCTTTTCTTTTCTTTTCTTTTCTTTTCTTTTCTTTTCTTTTCTTTTCTTTTCTGTACAGTGGTACCTCAGGTTACAGATGCTTCAGGTTACAGACTCTGCTAACCCAGAAATAGTACCTCGGGTTAAGAACTTTGCTTCAGGATGAGAACAGAAATCACACAGCCGCGGAAGACTCCATTAGCTAAAGTGGTACCTCAAGTTAAGAACAGTGTCAGGTTAAGAACGGACCTCCAGAACGAATTAAGTTCTTAACCTGAGGTTCCACTGTACTTCTCTTCCTTATAGCCACATTGCGTTACCCAGAACCTCCATGCCTCTCTTAGTTCCTTGGCTTCCCAGCATTCTTTCTTTAGAATATCCTCACATCTTCGCTCATATGTCATAGCAATCTCCATCCCTTAACCATCTTTGAATGTGTCCATGCACACATTCACACACATGGAACAAGGTTTCCTTTGACTTGCTTTCATAGGACTTTATAGACCATTTGAGCCTCCATGATAGTTAGCACAATCTCCCTTGCAAATTATTGACCGCTGAAGTAGCTTTGGCATGTTTACCCGTAATCATTCTGTTTGTAGCAGCTGGAGAAGGCTTCAGTCATTACGATGGAAAGGACCCATCTTATGAAGCGACCATGCACAAGGACAATCTAACATGAGGAAACAGCTCATGTATCCAAAACCATAATATGAGAATGCAGTACCATTTTGAAACCCAGGGCTGTTTCCAGCCAGAACTCGCTGAAACTCATTTCCAGCACCTCTCAGGTGGGCACCATTGCCATTATAAGAGAACAAGGGAGATGTTCATTGTGAGTTCTGGCACCTCTTTTTATAGAAAAATAGCACTGTCAAAACCTATGTTCCATAACTGACAAAATGGAAAAAGCCCAGCTTTGGAGCTAGGTTACGAAACTTTCCCTTCAAATATAATTACCGTATTTTTTGCTCTATAGGACGCACCCGACCATAGGATGCACCTTGTTTTAGAGGGGGAGAACAAGAAAAAAAAATTCTCCCCCTCTCTGCACAGCACCCCTTCAGTGAAGCGGCAGGAGAAATGGAAGGGGCTCCATTTCTCCTGCCACTTCGCTGAAGGGGTGCTGTGCAGAGAGGGGGAGATTTTTTTCCCTTGTTCTCCCCCTCTAAAACAAGGTGCGTTCAGTGCATTCAAGGTGCGTTCAGTCGCCTTCAGTGAAGGCAACCCGAAGCCTCTGGAGTGCAGCCTCTGGAGGCTTCAGGCGGCTACCTTGGAAGCCTGGAGAGCGAGAGGGGTCGGTGCGCACTGACCCCTCCCGCTCTCCAGGCTTCAGTGAAGGCAACCCGAAGCCTCAGGATCACGGTGGGAGTTCCCACTGCGCTCTGGAGGCTTCGAGTTCCTTTCGACCTGCTCTTTGGGGCTGATGGGGGGAAGTGCTGCTTTCCCCCACCGCCAGCCCCAAAGAGCAGGTCAGGGCTGGTGGGGAAGCCCGGGTCCCCCCCCCCAGCCCCATGGACCACACATTTGCTCCATAAGACGCACAGACATTTCCCCTTAGATTTTAAGAGGGAAAAAGTGTCTTATGGAGCAAAAAATACGGTAGTTGGTTAGTTTTTGTTGCTGGGACAATGACTTGCCTTTTACCTAGGTTGTAAGTACGTATGGTCATAATTTCTTCCCCACCCCTACACACAAACCACAACTTCTTCCACTTCAGCTACCACAGAGGCAAAAGATGAGACTGTTAAATTATTTATTTCTAAACACACACCACTTGGAATTTAGTTCCACTGAGTTCAAAGAGACACCTTTCCAAGTAAATGCAATTATAATCAGGACATTTGACCAGGCAAATGTCTTGTTGGCTAGGCATTAGTCTCCTTGGTCAATGATCTCGAACAAAGACTTGCTAGTTATTTTATGGACACTCATCTTAGTTTTTGAGAATCTGAACTCAGCAACATCCGTGCCTTTATTGGAAGCTCCTTAAGTAGAAAATTCAATTTCCTTTCTCATGCTTATGGTTACTTAATTAGTATCAAAAATTGAATGAGGCAACCCCAAGTTTGATATTCATTTTAATAAGTCATATAAGGTAGCCTAATCTTATCACATGCATTATTCCCTTTCAATTAAATTCATGCACAGGCAAACCTTTTATAAATGTTTAATTTATTGCTTTTGCAGCTTATAGGTTAGATAGCCTAGCTACTAATGAGGCAAGCAGAAGAAGAAAAGAATGAATGAGGGAAAAGATATTTAGATTGGAGTGAATGAATAAATTAATAATGGAAAGAATAAAGTATATGTTATCACACTCTAAGAAGAAAATAAATATAAGATGGAAATTGTAGTTAAAAACATTAAAATTAAAATCCTCAAGTAAAATGCCTGTTCTGTATAGCAAATAGGGAATTAAAATGAGCGCTCACACTTACTTCTTATGAGCTATCTATTATATACCCTTTTCCTAGTTAGAGACAACCCCTTTGTAGGAAAATACAATGTATGTCTGGTGTGGGGAACCTCTGGATCTTCAGATGTTGCTGAACAACAACTCTCATTGTCCCTGGCTATTGGCCATGCTTGCTGGGGGTGATGGGAGTTATAATTTAACAACATCTGAAGGGCCAAAGGTTCCACACACCTGATGCATGTTTTTTGTGCATGAAGAATAGTGTAAATGTGTTGTCTGCTGTGGGTATATGGAGCAGTCAACTGATACCTTATAATAACAATTGACTCAGGGCCAAACTACCCCTGACCGTTAGGTCCAGTCATGGACTACTCTGAGGTTGTGGCGCTCATCTCACTTTATTGGCCAAGGGAGCCAGCGTACAGCTTCCAGGTCATGTGGCCAGGATGACTAAGCTGCTTCTGGCGAACCAGAGCAGTGTATGGAAACGCCGTTTACCTTCCTGCCAGAGCGGTACCTATTTATCTACTTGCACTTTTTGGGCGTGCTTTTGAACTGCTAGGTTGGCAGGAGCAGGGACCAAGCAACGGGAGCTCAGCCTGTCATGGGAATTCAAACCGCAGACCTTCTGATCGACAAGCCCTAGGCTCAGTGGTTTAGACCACAGCGCCACCTGCGTCCCAAACCACACATGATGTTAAATGTTAAATGTGTGACATTGTCATATTTGCTATATGGTCCCCTAGTCTCAATATTTAGAAATGCTTTGATTTTCACAGATTGGTCAAGACTTAATATGTATTATCACATATTGTTTCCCCCTCCCTTTGTAGGATATCTAATCTAGTTTAAACAACTTATCAGAAGAGGAAAACAGAAACCTGTGTCCTCTGCCACTCTAAGTTGCAGCCGGGAGGGCTCACCCATAACATTTCTTCTATCTCAGTCAGTAGCAGACCTTGTGGTGGGGCAGAGCTGCTCTTCCGGGACCTGGCATCATTACTGATCGTTTTCATTGGGACAGCAGTGTGGTTGGGGCTACACGGTTGCACTGGTGGGACTGCCACCCATAACCCAATGTTCCTGCTGATCCACACCGCCTGCAACCCGACCTTGCCCCCCCCAACTGCAGCCCCATCCCAGTAAGCAATGCCAGTGTCGGGAGGGCAGACTCACCTCAACACATATGCTCCTACTGATCTCGGTCAGATTCAACCGTCCATTCATTTTTCTCCTGCAGCTAAGTATTTGATCATCTGCACATTAGGTTGTTTATGATTCCCATTGGCTTCAAGTCTTTAGTAAGGTCAAAGATGGATTTACATGAAACTGTAGACTGGATATGAGTTTGGCTGGATAAACTCACAGCCTAACCTCTGTTGATGCCAGCAGAGGATAAGGTGGAGGGTTTGGGTTCACAGTCTGCATTTCAAAACTTCTAAATGACTTTCAGTTTCCCCCACCCTCTTTAATGGCCTTATGCTTTACTCTCCTTATCAGCTGCTTTCCTGCCTCTTTCTTATTGTAAGATGTCCAGAGAGCTTTATGTTATGGGGTGACAAACAAATGTCACGAATAAATAACGGCCAGTTATCAGGAATGAAGAAAGTTGGATTCCAACAACATCTGGAGGGCACCAGTTTGGCTACCCTTGATTTACTGTCTATTAAAGATTGAAAGCTGCTCAGCTGTGATGATAATTGGATTTTATGGGGACCATGGATGGATGAGCTTCATGCATTTCACGTGAAAGCATGGACATCTTTCACAGACTGGAAGTCTGGAGCCAAAGTGGAGAAGCAATCTCAGACAATTTTTGGATACTTACTAAAAATATCCTCCAAGTAAAAAATGTAAAAGCCCCATTAGTATTAAACATTTCCTTTTCATGCTGTCAGTACTGCCATTGAATGAGAAATGTGCCCCGGCTTAGTGGTTGGTCTAAATTTCTCTTTCTTCTGGTGCTCCTTAAGTAGCAAATTGTCATCTTAAGTCACTTGTTGCCGTGGAGCATTATGACTTATGATCTTCTCTAAAAGCATGGGGAACTTAACTGCCACCTGTCACTCCCAGGTAACTGCTTCATACTCATATGGGTTTTTCCTCCTTTCTTTTAAAATTAAAATCCAAGGGGAACATGTTGATTGCTCTCTCTTCCCATGGTATACCTAATTTGGTGTCAATAACCTCCTTACATTTAGAGCTAAAATGGATGGGCACAAGCCCCTCAAGATATACTGTATGTATTCCTGGACTGTGCTGCTTCAGAGTGCAGGTGGGGAAAATCAAATGTTTCAATGCTCCAGCATGTGAAATATTCTGCACACATATGAAAGAGCCATGTCAGAAAAAGAGCTAGACCACCAACTTTTTCTGACATGCTAGTTTTGTGTTGAGATTATTTCATACAGTGGAATGTTCAGACTTTAGATCCCACACCCACAAATAAGAAATGGAACAGATCAGCAGCAAATACATCAAATGGGACTCATGCTTATTTGTTTTAGCTCTTTGGGTACATTCCAGGAGGCATTAGATACCGTATTTTTTGCTCTATAAGACTCACTTTTTCCCTCCTAAAAAGTAAGGGGAAATGTGTGTGCGTCTTATGGAGTGAATGCAGGCTACGCAGCTATCACAGAAGCCAGAACAGCAAGAGGGATTGCTGCTTTCGCTGCGCAGCAATCCCTCTTGCTGTTCTGGCTTCTGAGATTCAGAATATTTTTTTCTTGTTTTCCTCCTCGAAAAGCTAGGTGCGTCTCATGGTCTGGTGCGTCTTATAGAGCGAAAAACACGGTATGTATTTTCTACATAACACACCGTTCCATTTGGAACGAAGGCTGAAAAACACATTTCTCTTGTCATGTATGACAATTACACATGCTTGTGTAGAAGAGATAAATGATTGTTTTTTCAAAGCACACATCATACAGTGAAACAGACAAACATGCCCTTCTAAGGCAGTGATACAGTGGTAAATTTTGAAGTCCAGAAGCTCATTATCACAGCCCCCAGAGCCACACCCCAAAGGAGAACCCCAAAAATGATAGACTAGTTGGATTCATTCACTGATTTCCTCTACACTAATATGTAGCAAACAACAGTAAAACTCAAAAGCCTCAGTATTGGCTCATTCACTTCCCAGAGCAAGGAAGGCCTGTCATTTACCCTAGTGTTCCAGCAGATGATGTCATTCCACCTGCTGCAATATATATATGTATATAAAATCCTGGAGTTGTGCTTCTCCATATTTTGGATCATCTTGACCAGTAATGTCTGACAGTGGCTCTCTAACGTCTCAAGGAAAAGTGATTCATGTTTGTGCTACTGGTTGTGGTATCTGATACCTTTGAAGCTGACCCAGAAACTCCAGCGGGTGCAGAATGCTGCAGCGAGGCTCCTTACGGGGTCCTTGCCACGGGATCACATTTATCCAGTGCTATACCAACTGCACTGGCTCCTGCTGGAGTACAGGGTCAGGTTTAAGGTGCTGGTTTTGACCTTTAAAGCCCTATGCGGCCTAGGACCTACATACCTACGGGACCGCCTCTTCTGGTATGCCCCGCGGAGGACCTTAAGGTCCACAAATGACAACACTTTGGAGGTCCCAAGCCGCAAGGTGCTTAGATTGGTCTCAACTAGGGCCAGGGCCTTTTCAGTACTGGCCCCGACTTGGTGGAACGCTCTGTCACAAGAGACTAGGGCCCTGTGGGACATGACATCTTTCCGCAGGGCCTACAAGACAGAGCTGTTCCGCCTGGCCTTTGGTTTGGACTCAGTCTGACCCTTATGATTCCCTCCCCTTATGGATTTGATCTATGGGCTACTATTAAAATGAGGCTGCATTTTAAATTGTATTTTAACCCGTATTTTAAATTGGTTTTTTTTAAACCCCCCCCTTATGTTTTTATTGTAATTTTACTGGTGTTAGCTGCCCTGAGCCTGGCTCTGGCTGGGGAGGTCGGGGTATAAATAAAATATTATTATTATTATTATTATTATTACTGGAGATGCTGAACATGGGACTTCCTGTGTGCATGTAGCTTTTGAAGGAAGACCTGGCTCTACTGAAATCAACAAAGCTAAGTGGGTAGTTAAGTACTCACAGGGCAATCCTAAGCATGCTTGCTCAGAAGTAGGTCCCATGAAATTCAGTGAGGCTTAAGCACCTTCAATTTTCTATTTCCTGGATTGTCCATTAGTTACATAAATGGTAAGGTTATGCCTTCAGAACATCAAAAGAACTTCTCTCCAGAATTAATCAGGATGTGATATTTTTGAGCTCTGAAGCTCATTCCTTACTTATGTCTTGGAAGTAAATGCCTTTATTAGGGTATCAAACTCACTTCCAATGTAATTGGGATTGGTGTGCCAATATGGTGCAGTTCAGGTCAGGATCAGTCTCCCTGAACTGAAATGGGTTTGTACTAGAACCTCCACAGATGCAGCTGGATCTTCTACCTATCACACAATTAATCACAATCGCCATGGAGCTATAATATCATTTAGAAATACCTCTTCTTAAAGGAATATTTGGTAGCGAAAGAGAAGGCAGTGGACTGACTGATTCTTCGTCAGTTGACTCTAGCGTAATTTGTTTTATACCCAGAAGTGCAGAATCTTTTCCCTGTTTTGATTCATAGAAGAAGGTTGGAAAATGGTACTGTGGAAAGGAAGTTAACATTTAACCTACCTGTCTGAATTTTGTAACTTATATTGCAGTTAGACAGCAGCTGTGAGTAAATTTTCACCAGTGAACATGTGTGTGTGTGTGTGTGTGTGTGTGTGTGGATATATGTGTGTGTGTGTACAGACACACACACACACACACACCTTTTTAGCCTGATGCATTCAAGAACAGTTATGGGATGGTGGAAGAGAGCCTTGGGATATGATTGAAAATATGAAGATATTTTAAAGGAAGAACCCTGGAGGGCCAAGTTAAGTGGTAAAGACGAGGAAGTTGGCCATAGCAAGATACAAATGTGAGGAAGGTGGAGGTCTACCTTTAGTATAGCTCAGTCATTGCTCTTCTGCACCAGCTGAAGCAGAATTAAAATGGTGGCTCTGCATGCCTTTTCAGACAGGAGTGTCTGTCCCATGCCAAAATCCTTTTATAATGTTTATGCAGAAGTTAGTCCCTCTCTTCCAATGTTAATGAAAACTCTCCTGCTTGCATGTTGTGCCCCTTTTATTTCTTCCTTTTGAAAAAATAGTGGGATTACTGATGAGTAATAGCCCGTGCCTTGCTCTTTGAATAACTTTGTAATTGCCCCTTAAACAGTTCCTGCTCAGGGTGGTGGTGGTTGATTTCCTCCTCCCTTTTCCTTTTAATTTTTATATACAGATGAAAAGAGCTATTGAAAAGCTTATTCTGCTTTATAAAAATAATAATAATGAGGAAAATCAGTAATTAAAGCCACTCCTGCAGTGAGCCAGCACCCTGTGTACATATGGAATTCTGCTTCTACAGTCATATTAGCTTAATTGGATTGGGGACTCTGTGCCCTATTCCTTATGCTGATAACTAAAGCAACAACTCACTAATTATTCTGTGTCTGCAATAGTAAAAGTTTAGAAACAGGCCAATCTTTCCATTTTGAATAGAAATCCCAAATCCATGAATTTTAAACACCTCAGCTTCTGTTTTAGTCTGGTTCCCCCCTTCTCAATTTATAAATTGTGCTTTGAATCACGTGGTATTCCTTATGGCTGGATCCCAATACAGGATTAACAGTGATGTTCTGGAAAAACCCACCTTCTTCTTAAGCCTTTTATTTAATTAGGCATATCCAGGAAAATGAATTAATGTAGAGGAAATTTACAAAGCCTCTCATACAAATCCTACAGTAGCTTGACCCATGTTTTGAGATTTATTTTTTTTACCCTATTTATAGATCACCACAATGGCACCCAAGACAAATTACAGTTAAACATGGGTCTAAAATCCAATTGGCAGGAAAGCTCGCCAAATAGCAGCAACAGCAGGAGAAGCATCAGAATAAGCAACATGCATGCTGTGTTACAGTTAAATAAAAAACAATAGCTGCACCATATGTTTATGCGCATTCCAACAAAGTAGCAGGCTTACTGGGGCTGCTCCACAGTTATTCAGGAAAAATCCCAGGGAAAAATTGTAGCCAAATGTCACTTGTTTAGCACTCAACACCAAGATGTCAGAGGCCTTGAACTAGGTGATTTGGTTTGGGATTCATTCAGGAATGTTGGTGCTCAGGAACTGATTTCATGACTGGGATCAGATCAGAACTAGGGACTCAGGGGGGATTATCTGAAGGTGGCAATTAGTGGAAAATCCAAATTAAATGTGACCATCTTTCTACCACCTTTAAAAAAATCAGTTAGTGTGTGTGCGTGTGAGAGAGAGAGAGAGAGTGAGTGAGTGAGTGAGAGAGAGAGGGGGGGGGATATAAATCCTTATATTATAATGTTTCCCTGCAAATTATGCATCCCCTTGGAATGACATTAGGAAACATCTCAGCAGAATCTTCAACAAGCCCTTTCTGATAAATATGGGGGAACGTGAGAGACCTGTGAGCCATCTGTTGCATTCCTCACTCCCAAACCTCATTCTACTCTTCATCGAGTCACAAGGCAGTCTTGAATCTGTGAGGAGCATGATCAACTTTCTTTCTCCCGAAGAAGCTGGACTCGAGGAAATGGACTTCTAGACACCCACTTTACACACTTTCAGGGTTTGATCTAGACAACAAAAAGCCAGTGAATACAGACTATGGCATGGCTGCTCCTAGTTTGAGGGAAGCCGTTGGTACAAAGGAAACACCACACGCAGGGCTGCATTTCACTTAAGCTGGAAGCGACACGGGAGATCGATGATAAAACCTCCCAGTGTCTCTTCCTTTGGCATTTCAGTGGGGACCACAGTGCTGGAAAGGGGGAAGGTTTAAGCTCTGCTCCATGCACTTTGATTGGTTGAAATAAATATTAGCTGCAGTGTGAGGGAAATGACTGCTTCCCACATGGTGCTAGTCCTTTTTCTCACTGCATGGTTAAGAGCAGTTTGGATGTGCACTTCCCATCAATATCCTTCCCTGGTTTTATCCAAATAAAAAATATGTTTGGAGATTGGATCATGGACCTCCCATGTCAAGTCTGGTTTGGCCCAAATGGGGCAGCCATGTTCTGTAAACAGCACTCCATTTTCTTGGAACTACCTTGCATTGCACTGTAAAACATCTACCATGTGTTCTGGATTTGTTTGCATTAGTTCAGAGAGGCTGCTCCACTTATCTTGTTTTCTAGGCGGACATTGTAGTCAGTCAAGGAAATAAACAGACAGAACAAGCAAATATAAATGCCTTAAAAAGTTCAATGTCAGTGTTAGGCAATGAAAAATATTAAATGTGTATATATCTGCATTAACAATAGGGCAGTTTATCATCATTTGGAATAGAATCCTGTTAAGGATTTTCTGGTACAGTTTATCCTTCCAGTTCTGGGTTGACTTCTGTTTGCATTACAGTGATTTCTAGTTGGTTTGGGCCTCATGCCACTACCTTGTCTGCACTTTCTTTCAAGAGCTAGATTCCTTTTTGCAATTATCAGCAATTAATGTCACAATTTGCCTATAAAAACAATATTTTGTACTGAGCTGCTTCCCGTATTGTGGGCAAAATATTTCTAAGCTGAAGTTCTTAGCATTTCTGCAGTGCTATTTCTCCATGATAGTTACTGAGTGAATGAATATGGAGATAAAAGGAATGTACTTTTTATTGCACCTATTATGCCATGAAATCTACAATATATTTTCTAAATATTCCAAAAGCAGGTCCAAAGGAGTTGCTAGATTTTCTGTTTTGTTTCACTAATGTATGGATTATCACTCCATAAATGCACAGTGTTAAAGAAGGCAATAATGCTTTTTATGCAGCCCATGTGGCCTATTACGCAAATGATCCATGAGTAATGAGGTCACTGGATGAGTTCTAAGTGATGCCTTTCTATGCCAGTTTATTTCCCCTGCTTGTTTTACCAAGAAAATACAGTTATAAGTATTTTGTGTTTTTTTCCAATGAAGGACTTCTATTTTCTCAGGGGTTTTTGTGTGTGTGTGTGTGTGTGTGTGTGTGTGCGTGCACAAGTTAACACCAAAGAGATAATACGACTTTCCAAAAATCAATCTGAAGCACATGGTGTTTGAAATAAAACTCTCCAAACCCTGTGGCTTTTAGCCTTGTCACTTTATGTTGGGGGATAGTTGAGATCTTTCTGGTATTTCTTTAATCTTTCAATATGCAACGAGGAAGGGACAAAAGAAATGAGTCAGCTGTCCTCTACACATTTACCCAGAAGTAGGTTCCATTGAACTCAGGAGAGCCTATTTTGGAGCAGACATGTGTGGGATAGCACTGTTCTTTGAGGGGGGGGGGGGGAGTCTTACACCATAAGTCCAAATCAGAAATACTCCTTTGTTTTACCTTGGTGAGGACTTCTAAACATAGAAAGTGGTAAACAAATGTTGAAAATATTTAATGAGGTAGAACAGCTGACATAGATCAAATGCTGAGTACCTAAAGCACTTTGTGTTTTAGAGCAGGTGTGGGATGGCTCAGGCCCAGGCACCAGTTGTGGCCCTCATTACACACTGCCTCCCAAGGCCAAACCCCTGACTGTGCATGCTCCACACTGCTGTGAACATCTTGCTTGCCTGGCTGGAGGATGGAAAGTGTGTATAGAAACTTACAACTTTTTGTGTGTGACTGCACAAAGGTAAGAGAGCCACGTCTGTTTTTCTACCCACTTTTTTGACTCTGGTCCTGCTCACTGTGGGTATGCACACATTGTCCCCAAGAGAATGCAGACATTGGGCTTGAAATAGGTTTCCCACCCCTGCATGAGAAAATCCCTTTGGGCGCAGCTGCATATAGGAAGGAATGCTTGGCCTGAAATGACCATGGCTCCCAGTAGTGTGTGTGCGCACAGGAGGTAATAAATAGACCGTGGATTTTCACTGGGAAAGAAGCATTGCTAGTTTGCCACAAATTCACATGAAACACTTTGTTGTAAAAAACTATGAATTGTTGTTGTTGTTAATATTACAACTTTCACTTGGCTTTAGCCATAAGAATAATCTCTGGGGAGGATTTCAGTGCTTCTAAATTGGGCCAATTCCCCCCCCCCCATTTAAACAACAATTATGATCAAATTAATCATGTATTTCATTCACATTTCTTCCCTGTTCACATATAAAGCATGGAGTCATATTTTCACATGAATGGGGATGGGTGGGAGGGGGCAACTGAACATGTCCCCCTCCCCAACTCTGTGGTGCGAGGGACTTTTCTCCTAGCCTGACTCTAGAGAATGAACCCTGTGCTATCAGGTGTGCAGGTAGGTGGGGAAGAGTTCAGCTCTCTTCATCCATGTACCTCTTTTGATATAAAAGATTAAACACACTCCTTACCCTATGCTTTATACATGATCAGGGCAGACATAGGAATAAACAAATGTGCCTTTGCTTTCATGTCTAGCTTGACCTCAAGAGTAGCACATTAGTATGAAATCCCAAGTCTAGCTACAAAAACCATGGTCTTTAAAGCAACATTATTCTTCTGTAGAACCCACCAACTCTTGATTATTGTGTTTTTTATATTTTGCTGGAAGCTTCCCAGAGTGGGGCAACCTAGTCAGGTGGGTTGCATACGATGCTGATGTTGATGATGCTTTAGTTCCTGTGAGATGCTGTCCGCAGCGTCTAGTGCTGGAATCCTTAAGACCGACATAAAATAAATGCTCTCATGCACCATTTATTAAAATAAAGCTCAAGGAAATTTGGAATATTGGGAGTCTGATCAGCAAGAAAAGAAAAACACTGGCTGTTCAGCAGAAGATTTCAGACAGAAATAAGTTTGTGGGGGGAATGGTAGGTCCAGCGCCTGTGTCCTTCTTAGAGTGGTTTACAAATCAGATATGTGTGAGATCTCAGAACATGAAGCTGAATAAGGTCCTTGTGTCCTTTAAAATGGCCCTGGTTGCAGCACTTGGCCACTTCATTTGGTTCATCTTGTTCCATTCGACAGTCAATATAATCTATACCAACCGACTTGAATTGCACACTGCTCCTTGATAAGATAAAGGCTGCACCCAGATCCACAGGATGAGAAAAGGATTTTGTTTCAGGATTGGACAATTCAACCCAGCCAAGTTGAACAGATGTGCCTCTTACTGTGAATATTCAGTTCAGCTCTAAGGAAAGCCAGCTGTGAAGATAGTGTTATTTCTGTTTAACAGATCAAGAAGGTTGCTCCGTCACTGTAGAATGGCTGCCTATTCTTATGAAGAGGATTTTTAAGGGCAGCTTTGAAAGAAGCACAGCAATAGCTTTTTGACATTGTACCGCTGAAGGACAGCACGTGCTGATCAAGCCAGTAGCTTTTAGAAGTGCTTGGCTTCTAGTGAAATCTGTACAGCTCCCTGGGCTTGCCAAATGATTTTCTTTTCTCTCCCCAAGTCTACTGACCTGTGGCTAATGAGATTTGTGTTTCGATTAGTTGTAGAACATAAATTAACTAATCAATGAGAATGGATTCCCATTATTTCTTGTAAAGGAGCTTTCTCTGCTGCAATGATCTGTACTTAATATTCAAATCAATCTCAAATTCTTGGGATGATTCTCTTAATATGGCAGCCTATGCTTCAGAACATCTGAAAACTGAGTGCAGATGATCAGTAGGAATGGCATATGAATCCACATTGGAATGCACTAGCTCAAATAATTCTTAAAATTTAACAATGGTGATGCTTAACCAGCTAGTTAGTAACACTGAAAATCACCAGAATGGGATATTATCTCCTTATCTTTCAGCTATAAGAAGAACTAAAAAGGAGAAGTCACAAAGATTTGGAAAACATGCATCCTTCTGAAGTGAGAACTTGAGGGAAGATGTTGCTTTGGTCTCCAGTGGGTGAAGACTCATTGGCAACATACAGAGCACATGCCAATGTTATATTTGTACTGTATTTCTGAATCATTGATGCGAATTCAATGGCTGATACTTTAGGGTACAGTGGGTCCTACACACACACACACACACTCTTTCTCAGTTCCATTAAAGTGAAGTCCCTGTGTATGTGAGGGCCTAGATTGAAATAATTCTGGTCCTAACGTACCTAGTGTAGATAAATATGGAACAAATAAAGTGTTCTATATTAGGAAATTGCTCTGAGGTCCAAGTCCTGTCTGTATCTCTTAGCCTTTAGCAGCCTTTCTTGTTGTAAGTTGCTGTAAGTGTCTCATCTGTACAATTAACCATCTTCTTGGCATAAAACGTGAAAATTTGTACAGTCTTCAAAGCATCTGTGGCCTTTATGGTACAAATTCTGTTAGTACTGAAGCCACAGAAAATTAAATGTTCCCCAAAGAACATCCAGATGTGTTTTATTCTAATAGGGTCATTATACAGTAAATTAAAAAACAGGGTAAATGGAACTGTAAAATTTAAATTACTCTAAAACCACATCTCTTTGCTTTGAGCATTCATTTGTGGGGTTGCATTTGCAGTAAATGTGAATTAGGCATCTGCAATAACTGTTAATCATATATTTATAAAATAGTAATGAGGAAATGAATAGCAGAGTAAGACAGCTGCACATTTCTCTAATAGTATGTCAACTGTGAACATAATAAGATGCAGAAAATTGTTTGCGGCTATTCTGATAATACACCTGAATAGAAGAGATCACTTCAACCTCTTAACTTTACAGGAAATTATATATAAAATCCATAAAATGCCATAATAATACATTAGCTGACGGAATTGTCATCAATGTTTTTCTTTGCTTTGATTTTCTAAAATGGCACATGCTTTTTCCTTGTAAAGAAATGCGCCAAGACCACTAAGGCTTTTGTTTCCATCTGGGTTATATGAGCCATCTTGCAATTTTATTTAAAAGACAGTACTTCTAAAAGCACCGGGTGATTTAAGTCTCATCCGTCATGTGTTGAGAGTTTTCTGTGAAAAATATCTCTGATCATTTCTTATAAAGTTTTTGTCTGGGTTTTATTTTTTCCGGCAAGGAAGGGTTTGCCTAGCCCTATCTGCATGAAGTCATTTGTCCCTAAAATCAGGGCCCACAACTTGATTGTGAGGAAAAGGTGGGACAACCTTATTAAAACACAACACTAGATTGGAATAGATTGCTACTGACACAGACTATAAGAACTGGGGTGGAAGGAGAAAGAATGACTGAAAGGTTACTGCACTGGCAAAAATAAAGCAAACAAATAAACAAAAGCCAGCAATACCCAATGTATTTGAGTGTCCCTCAGGTTTGCAGTTTGTTGCTGGCAGATGTTTGACAGACTACATTTATGTTGAGTGTGTGTGTCTTAGTTTTTTAACTAGAGGTAATTGATTTTTTTAATGGGAATGGAGTGAAGAGCATAATTAAGGGGGGGGGGAGAGAAACATGTTTGGAACTAAAGCAGAAATACATGTCAACTAGTTGTTAAATAGTGTCGTTCTAGAGTATAGTCACTACGCAGAGCTGGATATATTTGGGTGGAGTCAGGAGTTTGTTTTCTTCTAGTTTCCTGATGTTCTCACACAGATTTGTGTCTTCCATGACACTCATAAGGACCAACTTTTGCCCAGGAATGTCACTGTGTGCAGAGTCTGGAGAAGGCCACTGTTCAGCCCATTGTTATTGACAGATATAGTTGTGCTACGGGCAGTGGATAACTCTCACCATTTGCCACGAAACCTACTTACATAAACAAAACAACAAAAGGCGGATAGAAAATGAGCAATGGAAAATAGCTTGTTTTCAAATTAATATTCCTCAAAGCAGATAGTTCTATGTGAGAAGCAGAGCTCAAGCTCCCATTTCACGGCATACTGTGTTAGTAGCTCACCAAATAGCTGTTTATTTCTGGAAGTTCTGTTATTGTCCACATCCAAGCAGCCACCTTAACGTTTATGATTATTCCTAGGCAGGTTCTTTTTTGACAATTCCCAGTCGGAGGATAGTTTTAAAATGGATGGCCTAATTCTGAGCAAAGTACATCGAAAAAGAAGGAGAATACATGCTACTGCCAGCCAGCTGTCCCGTTAGTCTTATTAATCATCTGGTTGCCTATTGTGAAAACAGAATACTGGACTAGATGATTTTTGGTCTGGTCCAGCAGGTCTCTTCTTATATTCTTCACCAACATCTTATTTTATATTCTTATTCCAAACAATACTTTCTTAGACATAGTTATTTGGTTTTCTGACATTTTAACACCCCCCCCCCCAATGATACAACTACAAAGTTAAACACCTGAGCTAGAAGTGTGTGTGTGTGTGTGTGTACACACACACACATATTCATTTCACGTAAACATACCAAAAACATAATACATCTTTCATCTGGATCCCATTTTAAAGAAATATATGCATAGCTTGGTAGGAATGATGGATGATTTGTTTACCTTATCAGTGTTTTGGTTTAACTAATGGAACTTTGTATTCCTTCCATTGAATTCAAAACTAATATACAATATGAGCTTTGTGAAACAGACGTTGGCTTTTTCAATCAATTTTTGGTTTGGATATTCATCTGTTGTTTGCCCTTTCACGAACGGTTCAACTTGTATACAGACCAATGGTTCAACACATGCTGGAAATCCTGAAGAGAAGACTTCCGAACAAGCACTGGCCTACAGCCTGGTCAGATGATTGACTCACAAATACAGGACAATGCATCCCTGCTGAATCAAAGTTGGCTGAGGAAAAGCTCTAGGAGTCTCATATCACCCATTACTATAAAAGGAAAGTAACTGGACCTTTTAAACACCTGCTTGAAATCAGCTGAGGTTTTTGGCTCCAAACTTTGTGGAATTTGTATAGAGAGCAACGCCAGCAGACCACAATGCAAAGCAAATAGGTATATTTGAATGGAAAAAAAGAATGAACCACTCGAAAACTTATTTGCACAGTCTTTTTCTTTCCCCCATCTGGTATGTCCTGTGCTTTATCGCCATATTGAACCACCACTTTTTATCAGTCCCTGCTTGTACTCATCCCCTTGTCTGCTCTATCTGTCTAGTGTAGATGGTAAGTCCTTGCAAGTGCCTTGCAAGCCACTTCTGTTCAACTCCTATATCATAGGATGGGTTCCAATTAATACTTACATTGTGACCACATTTGCCCTTCAACATCAGTAGAACATCATGGTGTCAAAGCCAGGGTGGCTTTGGTTGCCATGATGGGTTTCGGCTTTGGATGTCATAGGCGGCAACAACAGTCACATGTACAAACCTACTTTCTTGTGATTTCTTTGTGGGGAAATGTGTTGAGCTCCATATGTGGGAACATATCACGCATCCTCCTGTAGTGTAAATGTGAGAATTTCCCTTTCAGAGGTTGCAATAGAATTCCTCACTGAACATGTATGTGGTGGGCTCTCTCCTTCAGATCCTCCCCATTCCAAGTGGCCCTTAGCTTTGCCCCTTAATTTTCATTCCCAGCTGTAATCAAGCTTTAAGCTCACACAGCTTTGTTTTTCTGCATTCATCCCTCTTCCTACTGTTTCCTTCCTTGTCTATCTTACATTGTAAGCTCCTTGGGTTGGGGCTGGGGGGAGGAACCTGCCTATTGTTCCTATATAAAACTCTGAGTTTGCCATCAAAGAATGGCCGTTTCCACCTGCCTTGCCTCACCTTCCAACCCTAGGAGCCTTAATCAGAGAGCAGCTTCCAGAAGAAGAAATGTGAGTACAGTGGTACCTCGGGTTACATACGCTTCAGGTTACATATGCTTCAGGTTACAGACTCTGCTAACCCAGAAATAGTCCTCGGGTTAAGAACTTTGCTTCAGGATGAGAACAGAAATTGTGCTCCGGCGGTGCAGCAGCAGCAAGAGGCCCCATTAGTTAAAGTGGTGCTTCAGGTTAAGAATGGACCTCCAGAAAGAATTAAGTACTTAACCCGAAGTACCACTGTATAGAGGGACTCTGAGTTTGCTATCAAGCAATGGCTGTTTCCACCTGCCTTGCCTCGCCTTCATCCTAGGAAGCCATGTTAAGGAAGCTGTTTTCAGAAGAACTGTGAGAGGAGTGTTGGGTTGAGGCAAAAAAGATTGGGGGATGGTTGGTGTTAGATCCTATTGTTATCCGCTTTGGAGCTACTGTACATTTGGATGTGAAGTTACTGAGGATTTTTTAATAGCCCAAAAATACATTGGACTCGGACTGGGTAAACAAGAATCTATGAATCCTTTATAGCAGCTGCATTATCACTATCTTCAAGCACTATAGTGCATTAGCAAAGAAAAGCAGATGTGGTCTCTTAGGTTTGTTGCCCAGAGTATTAGGAACACAGTGTCTCTTTTGAAAAAGAAAGTTTGGGATGTTCATTCCCTAGATAAATAAAATCTGGGCCAGGTTCAAGGTTACTGTATTAGTGTCCAAACCCTGAGCAGCCTAGGCCCAGAATAGCGAAAGGACTGCCTTATCCCATATATCCTAAGCCAATCAATGAGATTATCTGGGGGAGTACTATTACTAGTCCCCCATGAACCAGAAGCATGGCTCATATCAAAAGGAGTCATGTCTTCAGTGAAGAGGAATTCCTTCCCACTAGAAATCACACAGGGACCATCCCTGTGAAGTTTCAGGTGCCTGGCTAAAACTGATCTGTACCAGGAGGTCTTTGCAGCAGTAATACAGCTCTGATGTTTTAATTGCTGATATTTAATTTATGTTTTAAATTTTATTATAGTGTTTGCTTTTATTATGTAAGCCACTTTGGGATGCAATTAGTACAAATTAGCATTACACAAAAAAGGACTAGGTAGTTTTCACCTTGGTCAATACTTTTGTAGGTTCATTGTAGGGGTTTGCAATTTGCTACTTACAAGTAAGTGAAGCACACAAGCTTGAAATGTTTATAATGGGCCTTTGAGTTTTCATGGTTTTGTCCTGGGGAAGTAAACCTGTGAAAGTCATGGGAACGCTGGGAGGTTGTGCTATGAGTGTAGCCAAGCAGGTCTGAATTTGATCAGTGCCTGGATAGAATATCGTTGGAAGTCTCTGATAAGCTATTCTGACCTTTGTCAAGGAAGAGTTTACTATAAGTATAGTAAATTCTTTAAAATATATTTTAAAATGAATGTGTTGGTTTTTTTAAAAAAACAACAACCCAACATTTCCTTCTAAATACAACCTTAAAATAAAGTCAAAGTACCTTACAGCCCTTAAAGTGATGTAGGATTAGCACTGGTTAACTGCTGTTGACTTCACTTTCATCGACATGGTGCACAGGTAGAGCTGATTGGTGGGAACTATTCACTGTACACTTTTGTACAATCTTAGTTCATTATAATGGGAGTGGTGGCTTTGTGCAAGCTTCATTTCTACATGGGGACTGCATAGCAGTGGAGTTATCTGAGCCGTCATCCCAGCCCAAAGCTCTCTAGACTTCCAATATGCATGCGGGATTTTGCAGAATCAGGAATGGTCCCCATTTTCTTCAGCACCATGGAAAGCTCCATGTGCACATCCTGAGTGTACCTGCAACCAACACAACTATCTCCCAACATTGAAAACCAAAACCAGATGTTCCTCTTCCTTACCCCCCTAGAATCCCCTGTGTGGATGGCACCAGAATTATTGGATCAGGGCTTTTATGAACAACACACTTTAATATAGGTTTGCGTATTCAGTAAGTTTCACCAAGCTTTATTTATTTTATGAGGCATTCCAGATGAATCTCTGTAGGGTTCATTTATCTTTCCCACACGTTGAATCTATCTCAAAACTATTAATGCTGAAACAGGATTTGATAACTCCTTCCAAATGCCGTCAACACCACTTCTAACAAATGAACACTTGCAACCCATTTAATTTCTCAAATAAAATGATTAAATTGATGTTATTGTGGAAGCATTATTTTGTTGCCTAAAAACCTTTTAAAATGTTAATTACTGGGCCCCTCCAAAAGCTTTCATCTTGTCTGACTTCACTCTTGCATGCAAACTATCTACCTACTCAGACTCGCTGATGAAATGTAAATCCAGCTATATCACTCTCCCTCCTCCAACTCCTATTCACTCTTTTTTTATTACACCTGCAACTATTCTCCTTGGATCTAATATTTATATGAATTTAACTTTAATTTTTCTCTTCTTTCATCTTCTGAATGAGTCGGTATAATGCATAGATCTCTTTTTCTCTGCTGCTATCCTGTTTATTTGCCTTCACAATAGATTCATTAACTAGATTTTGGTGCTCAAGCAATATGGACACATCCATTTCAAAGGCGGCTTTAATGGCATTTCATATTTTTTTCTGCATTAAGGAAGATTAAAGTATATTACAATACCCTTTACTGCCCCATTTTCTTCATTTTTAGAAGTGGTCAGTTTTTAAATTTTTTTCTCTCCTCCTTTCTTTCATCTACAGCGTTCAATAAATTGTCCAAGCCTTTCAGATGATAGTTCCAGCAAATTGAGTTCTATATTACAACTCTGAACTATTGTTTAGCCCGTCATCAGTCACATAAAACAGTCCTATTCACACAAGACATCAAAAGAGCAAATATATGTTCGATGTAGCTAAAAAGATTACCACGACTCAGATGTATCATTTTGTTAATTGTTAGTGATTATTCTGCTAGTTTAGAGGTGGCAAATTTGCTAACGCTGCTTGGGATATAATAATAGTATGATATACAGATATTCTACGTCATAAATTACACCATTCAGAAAGGGCCAGGTCTATCATCTTTTAATAGCTTAAGGTGCACTAATTTTAATAGCAGTCAGAGATTTTAAAAAGCTGCACATAGGCTGAATTCTTTATTTCTTTCATTCAAGAGCTTGCAAGATGCTCTACAGAATTCCAATGATTTCAGGGCTGAGAAGAATAAAAGAAGCTGGATATTAGACATTGAGTAGTAATAGAGCCATGACTATGTTGCAAATCTACCTAGTTTCCTTAGATGCAAGGACAATTGGTGATGTATTAAACCCCATGTAGGCAAATTACCCAAGTAGCGGCTTCCAATCATTTGTTGTTGTCAAGCTCTGCTTCAGAAGTTCAGATCTCCCAAGAGACAGACTCTTTCCCAACAGCTGGCGGAAGAAATCCACCAGTGCACTCTTAGGTGTGCTTTGTTCATTCAGCCACCATCAGTTTAGGTTCACACCTTCGAGTTCTATATTGCTGCTTCTAATTCCATCCACACATGTCCTGCATGAAAAGCAGATATCTGCAATGCCTGCCTCCAAACCACCCCCCAAAATATATTTTCTTCTAGTTTGCCTATGAGTTCCTAAGGTTGGGATGGAATTTTAGCCCAAATCTGAATCTCCAGCCCAATGTATTGTGCATTACCAGCTAAAAAATCGTGTCTGTATGGGTGAAAAGAATATATTCTGGACACCACTGCAGTTGCAATCATAGGAGATCAAAATAACATAGGTGATGTTACTTTCTGTTGACCTCTCAATGCCTAGTAAATAATGTATGATATGATACTACTGCATTCATTGTTTTTAGATTATTGTAGTTCAGATCATGGGGCTCTTAAATCAAGAGGCTGATACTTCGTGTTACAGTCATATATACGTTTGTATAGCGTCATATGTTTTGCTCATATCATTCTGCTCACAAACCTCATCTCATTAACTCAAGAAGTCTTTGGCTGTAATTCACAATGCAGGCTAAACTTAGCTTTTTGCCCATGAACTGTATTACCTGCCAGAGTCCTGGAAGTGCTATGCTAATTACATTAATTAAGGTCAATTAAAATAGGCAAATTAGAGATGCCTTTCAATTCTAGGCCAGCTTCCCAGTCTACACTTCTGCTCCTTTCTTGCCTTTCACTACCCTTGGCATAAAATTTCAGATTTGACAACAAATCCAAATATTGATTTTGGAGAAATGTATGGGCTTTCAAAAGCTTGCCAAACAGATTGTGACCACAACATTTTATTTTTCTGGCACATGCTACACCCAGACCTATACATACAGGATATGACTAACCAAAAGTTGGCTGTGTCCAACTTCAGCACAATTGCACACACTTGGCCCAACTATCTAGTGAGCTCTCTTGCACAGATTCCACTCTCATGAATGGGAGTTCACATTCATTTCATGCATCTTATGTAAATGAACTTCTCAGTGGATTGCAGCCATTGGCCTTAGAAAAGGAAGATATATTTTTCTATGCAGTACCTCCACACCAAAAGGCGGTTGTGTCTATTGGAGAGCAACACTTGTAAAACAGTTGGCTCTATGCATTATATATGGACACATATAAGCTATTCCGTGTAGTGCTATATGCTTATATTTTCATGCCCACCTTCACTGATCCTGTTTTAAAAACCCAAAGATTGTCCATTGCATAATAAAAGCAATCATAGGAATCTTGCAACCAAACATGGTTAAATGGTAAATCACCAGTAATCTTTGGCTCCTTGATTCCATTCTGTAGGTTCATACTCAAGCAACTAGAAGGCTTAAAAAATTTGGGAGGATGCTGTGAAAATGCTGAACTTAAGGTAGAAGACAGATTTTACAACAGAACAATCTCAGGGTGTAGGTTTTAGGCAGTAAGTCGGTAGCCTAGTTTTCTCAGAAGAAAAAGAAAATAATGGAAAACTGTAACATTCATTTGGAGGCCTCAAAGGCATAAAAAAACCCAATTCCAACTGTTATAGGTCCCTGCAGGAGTCTACAAAAGAACTAAGCTTTTTAAGTAAGAAAACTAGATTTTGGCCCAGAGGGCCCTGTCATTGCTGTTTAATAGATGAAACTCTTTTGATACAAATATGCTGTTTACTTCTCAGCTTCAGCTTTCATAAAATATAACCTTTTTATGATTTATGACCTAAAGAGAAAAAAAATGGAGGATAGATTTTTAGCTCTGAATTGGTTGAATGTCAACAAGAAAAATATAGATAACATATAGAAGTAGCTGGGTATTAATGCCACACAAAAAGATGTGTTTGTGAGGGTGTTTTCCCCCCTTTTTTTAAACAAAAGTTAAGTTTTTGTTCTTACAGTTGTTTGTGAAAACAGCTTATTTTTTAAAATGTTTTTGTGTGTGACTAAAACAGTTTGAAGTCTGCTTTTTAATTTTTATATTGTACTGTTAACCTGGAATTCATGATACAGTTTCTCTTAGGTTTGACTGACTTTCAGTGTTTGATCTTGAATATTGGTCTTTCCTGTTTTAAGCAGCAGGTCTCCCAGCATCTTGGTCAAGTCAACAGAGAGACCAACTTGTGAAGGAGATGGGGGGGGGGGTGGCATCACATGTGTGATGTTGCATGTGACATTATTGTGTGACATCCCAATGTTGCATTAGGATGTTGGAGGAGCCAGGGGCTGGAGCAATAGCTCTGCTTCAATGGCCAGCTGCCTCTTCTGCCGCCGGCACCAGTCATGGGCTGCTTCCCCCCCTCCTTCCTCTCCACGGCAGGAGGAAGAGAATAATAATAATAATTTATTATTTATACCTTGTCCATCTGGCGGGGCCTCCCCAGCCGCTCTGGACAGCTCCCAACAGAATCATAAAAACATGATAAAACATTGAACATTAAAAACTTCCCTAAATAGGGCTGCCTTCAGATGTTTTCTAAGGTTGTTGTTTATTTCCTTGATATCTGATGGGAGGGTGTTCCACAGGGCGGGCGCCACTACCGAGAAGATCCTCTGCCTGGTTCCCTGTAACCTCACTTCTTGCAGTGAAGGAACTGCCAGAAGGCCCTCAGTACTGGACCTCAGTGTCTGGGCAGAACGATGGGGTGGAGACACTCTTTCAGGTATACAGGGCCGAGGCCATTTAGGGCTTCAAAGGTCAGCACCAACACTTTGAATTGTGCTCGGAAACATACTGAAGCCGCTCCATGCTTGGCTCCACACTTGGGCCTAATTTTTTTGAAGATCAGGGCCCCTGCCCCCCAAATATTGGGGAGGAGGGCAAAGAGTTGGACCTCCAGGAGTTGGCACCCCATCCTTCAAGACTTGTTTGCCTTAAGTTTGGTGCTGAAATCAGGAGGTGTAAAACACTGACCAAAAACACTTCATGCTGGAAAAGATACTTCACCAATTTTGGTGAAATATTTTTATTTCTCACTCCCAAGGATCTTACTCTTTGAAAAGTCAAAATGTCTTGTACAAACTTGTTGCAAAAAGATACAATGAAATGGAGAGTTGTTTAAATTTTAAAAAACGATGAGTAGCAAACAAAACATGTCCAAGCCTTCACCATGCTGGTGCCCTCTAGGTGTTTTGGATTAAAACTCCCATCAGCCCCATACATGATGGGAGTTGTAGTGTAAAACATTGGGGTGCGGAACCAGGTTGGCAAAGGTTTATCTAAGACAGTTTGTCATGTAGGGGTGTCCAAATGCTTGATTCTCATTATACTGAAGGACTGTTTGCTCTGATTATTGTCATACCATATAGCCTTGCTTCAGATCTTCTAGGCTGTCAGATCTTCTAAGACGAAAGATGCATGGAGGCCCAAGCTTCTAGCAATCAAATCTGCAAATGTTTTGTGCCCTTTTAAAATAATGGATCAAAGTCCCCACTCTCTCCCTGGATCACCCAGTATTGAAGGTCTGTATATACAGTTGGTTTTTAATGCTATACAAAAGCCAGAGAACAGGACAAAATGACTATTAGAAGAAAAAGGCAGGGAAGGAAGGAAAATCTGTTGGATAAATGCAACCTAGGTTGTCTCACACTGATCTGCTTCTTATTGATGCATAGATTAAAAATATATAAGAGCAAAAGCACAGAGGCAAGTTGTTGCAATGGGAAATACAGATACAAGCACCATATCACCGAAACTGCATGGCCAAATTGCACAGAAAGCTATTTTTTCATGCCTCCTTTGAGTTTGAATTGGATTTTGCTGAACATTTAGCAACAGGTTCTCTTTGGGGTTGCCTTTTGTTCATTTTGTTTGTGAGCCTCCGGAACATAAAGAAATGTTGATTTTTCAGGATGCTTGGGGAAATAGCTCGATCCCAGACAAATTGCCTCAGAAGTCTGCAAAATGACTTAGCCCACCACAGAGGCATGGTTGTAAAAATTGAAAAGGTTTTCACTTTTGACTCTTCCAAGCATTGCAGAAAGAGATATTTGCTAGTGTGCGTTCTTCGAAAACTGTTGCTCGGCACATTAAATTACCAAACATATTACTCTGGGAACACTGTATGTTGAGCTTCTTCTTTTCCCTTCTTCTACATTGAATGTTAGGAATCAGATATTTCTTGTAACTCTCGAGAAACATATATGCTGTTATTGTATTAAAAATGTTCTCTTGGTTGCACCTAACTAACGGTTCTTCCTTGACATATAAATGTCAACAATGTTGTTGTTGTTGTTTCTTAAAAAATGAGGGCAGTGCTAGGTTACTTTCCAGACCAAGTCAATGTAAGTAAAAGTGGATTTGCAGAAAGTTGGGTTCGAAGGTTTAATAAAACAATCAGATTAACCTCTTTAAAAAAACAAAAACATATTTTGATATACACAATCTTATATTGTGGCAGATGGCCTTTAGGGTATGGCAGAAGCCCTGCAGCATTGGTTGAATCTGAGATATGACACAGCCATGGGAGATACGCCAGCACTACTCTATACTGGCATATCTGTTCCATTGGCATAGCTCAGCCCCATTCCAGTGGCCAAAATATGGTGAAGACGTAGAGTGAAGAGAGGAGGAGCAGGCTTGTGCCAAATCCCATACCCCTTTGGTCTCCAAAGGGAGACCCTGAAAAATAATTGGAAAATAACTGTCCCATCCCAAGCCTTAGGGTTGGGAGAGCTGGGCAGTTGCCCTGGGCATCAACCCGAGGGGGATGATGCCAAAGGCTGTGGTTTTATGAATGTACTTGACAGGTCCTACCACATGATTGTAATGTTGACTGGAGGTTTAACAGAATAGGTACATAGCTATAGGCACAGAATAGAATAGAATAGGTACAGAATATGTACATAGGGACACGGGTGGCACTGTGGTCTAAACCACTGAGCCTAGGGCTTGCCAATTGGAAGGTCGGCAGTTCGAATCCCCACAACGGGGTGAGCTCCTGCTGCTTGGTCCCAGCTCCTGCCAACCTAGCAGTTCAAAAGCACATCAAAGTGCAAGAAGATAAATAGGTACCGCTCCGGCGGGAAGGTAAATGGCATTTCCGTGCTCTGCTCTGGTTTCGCCAGAAGCGATTTAGTCATGCTGGCTACATGACCCGGAAGAACTGTGTGGACAAACATCGGCTCCCTTGGCCAGTAAAGTGAGAGGAGCGCCACAACCCCAGAGTCGTTTGCGACTGGACTTTACCTTTACCTTTTTAAGCCCTAGGTTTCACACTGATGAACTAAGCCATTGGTTACCATTGGCTGAATTGTTTAGGCTTGGTGAAGTTTAAAGAGAAGCCGTCATCTCCCTGGCACACACCAGCCACACTCCATTTCCTGGGTCAGCACTAGTTCAATGAAGTGAGAAAACAGAGGACGCAACAGCTGTGGGCGAGCACCACCCACCTATGGGTCAATGTAGCACCGGCTTCATCTTTCATCTTCCAGATTTGTCCTTGGGTCTACACACAACCAGACCTCTGCTTGATATGCTATGATATGCTTATATATGCTATGAGACCCTTAAACCTCCTTTCTGCAAAGAAGGTTAGCATGTCAATGATTTTACAAAATTTAAGAAACCGAACTTGCTCAGCACAGAAAAATCAAAGAATCCAAAGAACTCAGCCATAAGGCTAAGAACAGCCATCTCCAAGAGCCATGGCTCAATTGTAGAGTGCCTGCCTTGCATGCGGAAGTTTCCAGGTTCCGTCACCAGAATCACCAGGGTGGGCTAGAAGAGACCCCTGCCAGAAATCCTGGAAGGCCATGACTAGTCAGCACAAGACAGTATTAAGCTAGATGGGCCAATGGTCTAACTCAGTATATAAGGCAGCTTCCTATGTCCTCTGAGTTTTCTGATCAGGTTAAGATACTTAAGATGGTTATTCAGCGATAGGACTTGATACTCTGCCAGCCTTGCAGACCACCAAGAGCTGTAGCAAAATACAAGGCAATTTATAGTATCTGTTCAGGAACATACCTCCTGGCAACTTACAATAAAACACTCAAAGGTCAGCACAATTCATTCATAGCCTTAATTATAAAGCTTTTAATCTCTCGAGCAAAATTGGTAATGGCTCTATTATGACTATTTGCATATACGTGTGCTGGTCTGTTTTCTGTGTTAATTTTTTAAAAAACTATTTGGAGATGCAGATGCACACATATGAACACTATAGCTCATTATTAAGTGTGATGTCATTAGTTGCAAAGAATGTAATTGCCACTTAGGCAGTGAACAATTTCTAGCAAAGGTGAATTCAAGGTACTAATTTTTGCATGTCTGGTGCACAGCCAGATCCATTATGGATTTGGGGGGTAACCATCAGCTGGTTTGCTTATGTTTAGCTGTGGTTTAGCACAGCTTATGCTCATGTTGAATGAATTTATCTGTGTCCAATTTTAAGGCTATCTCTATAGTCAGTGTAACGCCTCACCTCAAACTTTGGCTACAGGTAGCAACCATTTTAGGTGCATAAAATTGATGCATGATTGCTGACACATGGGTCCTTTGGGACGTGGAAGAGGGCAGAATGGGGGCAGAACGGGGTGTAATGGGATAAGGTGAGGCAGAGTGCATTTATGTGTGCTTCGCCGATGAGTGTGGGGGCTGAGAATGGAACCCCGCATGAAATCATCACCACCTGTATTTAACTGCTTATTTGTTTAAGTTGTTAACAGTGCTCCCTTCTCTTTTTGCATCCATATATAACATCCTGATAAGTGGCAAAAAATAATTTCCCCACATAGGAGGAATAGCTCCTGCTCCAGAAAGTAAATTAAAGTAAGTGTTTTTTTACTTTACTGTGTGATGCAAAAATGAGTAAGAGGGGTAAGAAAAAGAAAGGAAGAAGGCAATCTTTGATGAAATGGAAGAATGGGGCATGTTCAGAAGGCCCCAGGAACCACATATGATTCAGTTTTTGTGGAAGATGGAGATGTTTGTTTGTTTGTTTTTTAAAAAATTGATAAACCTGATCAAAATATAAAAGATGAATACATTTTATTTATTTGAAAAACAAGGATGGACATTTTTTAATGTGCAGTTCACAAGGACATTTTGGCTGTTCATGAGTGGTATGCAAGAACCCCCCCCCCCAAAGTGCTGAAAAAATTACCAACTATAGAATGCTCCAGAATGTTCTCACTGTCCAGAGTTAATGACAAGCCATTCACACTTGAGTATTGTGCTTCCCATGCTTATTTTTTGTTGTATCCTGAAGACACAGAACATAGGAACACATAAAGATGCCATTTACTGAGTCAGACCAAGGGTTCAGGCAGAGGTCCTATTTGGATCTGTTGCAGATTGAACCTAGAACCTTCTGCATGCAAAGCAGATGTTCTTACCATTTTGCTGTGGCTCTTACCTCTTAAAGGTAGTTTTGCCTCCTCACAAAGCAGATGAAGAAGCCCTACAGCTTCAGCTGAATTTTCAGCTGAGAGAACAGACAAGCCTAATTAAACCTAGTGGCACAAGCTCATTTTACCCACAGGGCAATGGGCAAGTGAAACCTGGAGTGCTATTAGCTTAAATGATTCTTATGAGTAAAATCTCCACTAGCACTGTTGAACAATACAGCACACCTCTTTTGCATTTGTAGTTAGCTTTTGCTATATCATTACGGAGCAATGAATTTTACTGACTATAATGGCTGTGCTAGGCTTGACCAGGGGGTAGAGAGTGCAGAATTCAAAAGCGCCATTTCAGAAAAGGGTGAAAGGTAAGGTGGAAATATTTCTACCAGTTGATAATTGACATCGCCAGAAGAGTTTGGTGCTCTGTCAGTTTGTTGAGTAGGGAGACTGAACAAAGGATTGTTTGAAAGACCGATGGTACGAGATTCCAGCGACTGCCCAGAAACAGAGCCTCAAGATGGTGCATATCAACTAATTTGTGAGTTCAACAGCACAAACAAGGAATTGTTACATTAGTGGAAGCAGATTCCCTAATGCAGATGTTTGCGATTGGGATGGCATGCCATATTAGCATTTGAGAATAAGAACCAGGTTAATTCGATTCCTCGGGGTCTATGAAGTATGTTTGCATGCAAAAGTAGCTGTACAGAGTTTGCTGAGAGTTCACTTGGATTTTTCTCTGTAAGCAATTATTATTATTATATTATTTATTTAGAGTATTTGTAACTTGTTCTTCAGCCAAAAAGGGCTTCCAGAGTGGCTTCCATGGAATTAGAAGAAGAGGAGGAGTTTGGATTTGATATCCCGCCTTTCACTCACCTTCAGGAGTCTCAAAGCGGCTAACATTCTCCTTTCCCTTCCTCCCCCACAACAAACACTCTGTGAGGTGAGTGGGGCTGAGAGACTTCAAAGAAGTGTGACTGGCCCAAGGTCACCCAGGTCATGTGGAGGAGCAGAGACGCGAACCCGGTTCCCCAGATTACGAGACTACCGCTCTTAACCACTACACCACACTGGCTTTCTAACAAAGAAATGAGCTCTATACGTCTACCAGATTCTGCTAGATGTCCAGAAGTGGCTTTTTAATGTGTGGAAGATCACATTAACAGATCAAAATGATCAGGTAAGGACACATCAGGAAAATGGAAGAAAGCACTGTCTGAATGCAGCCTAGGCCCTGCAGGTGGGAAGAGCGCTATTGTGCTCAGGTTCTGCTTCAGGCTTCCTATAGGCATCTGGTTGGCCACTGTGAGAACAGGATGCAGGACTAGATAGGCCTTGGGCTGATCCAGCAGTCTTCTTAAATGTCACGGAGAAAGCACAAAGTTCTTCTCTGAGTCCAATAGGTAACGGACCATGTGGTTGTGTTGCGAGGATAAAGTGTGTGGCACTGAAAACATGTATACTTTCCTCAGATTGTTGGTGGTATAACAGCATGCTAAAAGTGCATTCGATAAATGAAGCAAAATGATCCCCAAGAGGACTAGGAAATGCTCATTGTCCCTGAGAGCAAACAGACATTAAGTGTGATGATTGAATATCTCTATTGTAGAAGTGTTCACCACCACGTCTCAGTGCAGTAGTCTGCAAGCCCCATGGCATGACAGGTAGACAGTGTCCATGGGTTATGAATTCCCACGTTTAGGTGGAAATTGAAGTAAATAACTTAAACAAAAGCCCTATTCCAAGAATGTAAAACCCCAGTGGGTTTAACAGTGTGCTACATTTAGAAGTTATATGGGCCAAGCAATATTCACTTTATCTTTTCCTTCAAGCTTGGCTGCCTGCAACTTGGCTGGACCAGATAATTCAAAAGAAACAATTTTTCTCCATTGAGGTCACCGATAAAAAACAACAACAATGTGCATAGCAGTCTGGTAAAAGCTGTGTTTCATGATTCTGTACATGTACAAGAACATGTCACAGAATGACAGCTTCCCTTTCGCACACTGAAAAACCAACATTGCTTTAAATTTGAATGGGGAGATAAGTAACTGTCACCCTGAAGCAAGTAAATTGGGTTTAGCTTTGAGGGACAGAGGCATCTCACCACACTTTATTCCAAGGGGACATACCTTTGAGATGGATGAGGAAACTTGGAAGCAATGGACAGTAACTTCAAATCATTTCAGACAGAGGCAAGAACACATCACAACATAAACAGTGGATTGGATACAGACTTATTTGCAGCAAATTCTGCTAAACTGATGTTCCCATAGGTAGAGAGGAAGGGAAGGAATTCTCCCTCTCCCCTGCAGTGCTCTCAAGAACCTGTTCTGGAGAGCTGATCTTCTAGAACAGCATGGGGAGTAATGCTGAGAAGTGCAGAAGACAATGGCAAATTGGCAGGAAATGGGCAAAAATAATTTCCCTCCAGCAGGGACCTCCATTGAATTGGAATGGACTCTCAGGATGCAACTCAGTATCACTGATTTGGAAATTCAAAGTTTGGTTCTCTTGGCCAACTGAGGAATGTCATGCATCCTTCATGGCCAGGAGTTTGAATGTCAGTAGGTTATTGGGCTGTCTAGCCATTCATAAATTTCTTATCAGGATCATTTTAGCCCTATGTGGAGCTACCTTTGAAAGTGACTCAGAAACTGCAACTAATTCAGAATGCAGCATCTAGACTGGTGACTGGGAGCGACCACCGGGGTCATATAACACTAGTCCCAAAGTATTTTCACTGGCTCACAATTCTGAGCACAATTCATAGTATTGGTGCTGACTTTTAAAGCCCTAAACAGCCTTGGCCCAGTATACTTGAAGGAGCATCTCCACCCCATTCAATCTGGACACTGAGGTCCTCCTCCGAGGGTCTTCTGCTAGTTCCCTCATTGTGAGAAGCTAAGTTACAGGAACCAGGCAGAGGGCCTTCTTGGAAGTGATGTCCTCCCTGTGGAACACCCTTCCTTCAGATGTCAAGGAGATAAAGAACTATATAACTTTTAGAAAACATCTGAAGGTGCCCCGTATTGGGAAGTTTTAAATGTTTGATGTTTTATTATGTTTTTATATATGCTATAAGCCATGCAGCCGGGGAAATCCAGCCAGATGGGCAGGGTATTATTAATAATATTAATAGTAATAAATTTATACCCCACCCATCTGAGTTGCCCTAGCCACTCTGGGTGACTTCCAACGTATATAAAAACATAATAAAAGATTAAACATTAAAAAACTTCCTTATACAGGGATGCCTTCAGATGTCTTCTAAAGGTTGTATAGTTACTTATCTCCTTGGCTCAGGGGTTGCATAACTCCATACCCTCCAACATGTCTCTGATGAAAATAGGGACGTCCTAAGGAATGGCTTTTGTAAATCCGAGACTGTCCCTGGAAAATAGGGACACTTGAAGGGTCTGTCATGTCTGAGTAGACATGGCTAGGACTGCATTATAATGAAGAAGGAAAATAATAAATCATTGTTGATTAGTGACAATTAGGAAAATGGTGAATAGCATTTAAGATTATCCTGATAGTAGTTGTTCCGATACATAATGAAAAAAGAAACTTTTCAACAAACTTATCTCTCTACTCTTTTTTTCTGCTCCCAATTAATGTGCTAATTTGAATATCAAAACTGTTATCCAAATTCATTAAAAAAAGGAGTTGTTATATTTTCCAGCGATATGCAACAATATTTTTTTTTGAGTGTTGATAAACAAATAATTAATCTGCATAGCTGAGTCTTTTAAACAGCCCCACAGTCCAGTTTTAGGTGTATGTCTTAAAATTAGCATGCTCTGCCGTCTTGTGAATTACATCAGGTGCAGTAGGTGTCCCAAAATTTCCAGTCATATTACATGAGGAAGAAACATAAAAAGAGCATCATTAAGTGCCGGACCACCCCAGCCGTTATTGTAAGTTTGATCATGATATGTGCATCTGAGCACTATCAAATAGTAATAGGATTACTATTGTCGCATTTGCAAAGCAGTTCGCCCACATTATATTGCAATCCTCACAACAATCCTTTAAAGTTGATCAGTACTCTTATCCCCTTATTTTGGGCTGACGGCTTACCAAACCCATGGCAAGAATTCTTGATTCATAACTCTTACAGACCATGTTCTACCAGTTCTCCCTATTATAAATTTATAAAAACTTTTTCTCAGGTTGACATTAACTAATTTTCCTCCTGCCACATTATGCCATATCCAAGGCCATTTGTCTGAAGTGACATTCATCCCAAAGCCCTTTTTTTGCCTATAGCTAGATTCCATCATTAACAATTTGTATATTTCCCCCACTAGACTTTTCAATGTATATTTGATGTAAGCAGATATTTAAATTCTGTGTTTTTTTACATGTAAAAATGTATTTACAGAGAAGATTGTGACGTGCCTTATTTAAAAAATGCTGGTATGATTTAGCTTTGAGGGTTTTTAAGAGAATAATAATCAATGGTTCATTTCCCAAATATATGTGATAGGAAAAAGGGGCACCTATAAAGGGCACCTATTACTTACAATCTATGAACAGTTAAAATTATACCAGAATATGTTTTGTGTATGTGAATAGTATTGAACAAGACACCCAAAAGAATAAAGTTCCATAGCTTGGCATTGTCTGGCAGACACTATGCTATTATTCCTCTGAAAAGCAATCTTAATGAAGGATTAGCAGCTGTGCTTTTTCTAAATGCAGCTTGAATCATTTTGTTAATTCGACCCTCCTTTCTTAGGTGGATGGGAGTATATTTTAGAAACAGGTGTTCTTTTGCTTTAAATATATGGCACAGTAAAACAGGTACCATTTTCTTTTAATATGATCAGATAATGACACAAAATCGGAACCCATTCTCATGCAGGAAAAGGCAGGCGGTGAAACAAATGTAATTTTTCCTCATTATGGCATTCATGTTCCAAACTTGGAGATGTCTTAAGATTTCACATACGACCATGAAGATAATATAAAAAGCCATGCCGTCGATAGGACATTCAGGGCTGTATCTTTATGTGTTTGTTGGTCGTCATGTCTCAAAGAAAGTTGAGTTGAGCAGCGACTCGGTGGGTAAAAAAATGTTCTGCTCCTAACATAATGCAATCTTACATTCAATGGGGACCAAATAATCCTCTATTACCAGTGAGATTGGGGTACATTTCTACCTGCTGGTAGGTATCTTTACACAGTAAGATGTATTAGTGCTGCGTGAGTATAGAATTGTGGTTGGACCATAACTGTGTATATTTTTACTTAAAGCTAGTAAAAAGCGAAATCTTTGTAGCATCCTTCCTATGCTATGAAAATCAACCCAGAGTCTGAAGCAAATTATATAGTAACCACCCAGCAAATGACATGCTTTTTTTTCTGGACAGACGATAGACCCTGTGCTATTAGTCTGCAAGTGATGGTTATCCATCACATTTCCTATTTAGAGTAATTTTGCACTAATGTGACATATTCAAACCAGATACCTTACAATAGTGAAGGGGGCTTATTGGTCTGATTTCAGCTGGAGAAAATGAGGCCAGCAGCCGTCAAGAATAAAAAGGGGGCCGCATTTCTGTTATGGCAACAAGTAAAGCTATCCTTCACAAGTTGATTATACTCCCTTAAATGAGATTAAGGAAGAGAGAAATCTAGCAAGAAGGCTTGTGTTCAAAATCCACCACTATAGATAATAACACTAAGCATTTATATAGCACTTTCTAAGTGTTCATAATGCTTCATGTACATTGTCTCAGTAATAGATCCATAGAGCTCTCTCCAATTGGATCGGATCAGATCAGAGGTATACTAAGTATGACGCTTTAAAACTCTCTAAAGAAACTTAATATGGAATTCAAAGCTGTTCTGGATACTCCTCACTCTGTAGTGAGTAAACTGATGTTGACCAAATGGCAACTTTTCTCTTTTGCCATTATAGATTTAATAGCATAGGTCTTGCGTGGCTTCTTTGAAAAGATTTAAACAATGCCACACTCTAAAGGAAAGATCATTAAGGTCATTAGTTGAGGTCCACTTGTGTGTCTATAGATCTCTGTAATAGATATGGTCAGGCCAGGAATAGGATCTTCCACAGGCCCAGCGCTGAATTTACACATTTTGGCCTTGGGGGCAAGGATCTTCACTGCCATCCCCTGCCAAGAGTTCCAGTGGCACTGGCAGTGGTGGTGAGGAAAAAGAAGGGGAGATGGGTCTTTCTCCCCTATGCAAAAGCCTGCCTACTTGCCTTCCCCAGGAAGAGGAAGATGAGAAGCTGCAGCTCTCAGCCTTAGCAGGGGATAAATAGGAAAAATGTTTCTCAGTGTCTCCTTATGTCCACCCATCTCTCCTAATAAGTGGAGCACAACTGGAACCTAAGGCACAAGAGTGTGTGCTTGGACCATGGCATGCCACTCTCACCTCTCTGCCATGCAGGATGCTGTTTGCCACCCCTTTAATCTGCCACCCGGGGCATGTGCCCTCTCTTGCCCCCCTTTGAGAGGGGGGCAGTAGTGGCTGGGGCCAGAGCTAAAAGTATGCAGAGGATTAAATATGAATTTTACCGTTGCACAATAGGTTAGTTTCTTCACACACACATTTCTCTCCTTCCATCCATCCATCCATCCATCCATCCAGGTAGGCAAGAAGCATTGCGCGTGTAGGTCCCCAGGCCACCCCTCAAATAACTTCACACATAACACGTAATTTAGTTTTGGTTTTTGGGCACTATTTTGGCCACAACTTTATTAAAATACAAAATCAGTGAGTGGTTGTTTAGACATTGGTTATGACTATCTGTCCCCCCCGCCTGGGACAGAACTGGCATCCCAAGGTCCGATCGGTAGCCAGTAGAAGAGAAAGTCAAACTGGGGGGTCACCTGAGCTAAGCGTCGGACCCACGCCGCTCTCCCCAGCAGCTCCCCGAAAGCTTGCCTGCCCGGTCCTATAACAAGGATTCCCATAACAGGGATTGGGCGGCCCTGGTCCCATAACAGGGATTCCCATAACAGGGATTGGGCGGCCCTGGTCCCATAACAGGGATTGGACGAAATCATGGCAAGCCCCAGGATTCCTTTAACGGAATTCCCTTCATCGCAATAGGAGGGGCAGGCACCGCCTGTTCAGCCCCCTCCAACACCAGCATATTATAACCAATGCCTAACCGCAACCTTACAAGTTGTGACGAATTGCAGAGTAGTAGGCAAAAACCAAATGGCACAGCCAATCACCAAATGGCAAAATTCCTACTAGGCCCCTGCGCCAAGGCAGACGACCCCCATGACAGGCAAAGCAAGGTCAACCGGAAAAGAGGGCGGGTGGGCGGGTGATCCGATGCACTCTGCAAAGAGAAAGAGAAACCAGAGTGCACCAATATTTAAAGACTATGGTCCCACCCAATCAATTTGCAACATACAATTTGCCCCAGCAACCCGGTTATCCAATCACAGATGCCAGGCAATAACTATTAACCAGCCTGGCAACAAGAGGCCTGGCCCGGTGGCCCACACCGCAACACGTGCTCTCATTTATTGGAGAACACGCTTTATCAGATTTCCGGGATGCAGTCTAGTCAGGCAAAAACAGGGAAGTAGCAAAGCAGGGCTTGGATAGGATGTGGACTGGGGTGAGTCCTGAGAGCCACATCTGGTCCCTGGTCCCAAGTTTTCCTATTTCTGCTCCATAGGGAAGTCTGCCTTGTCATCTCTATTAATGGCTTTTTGCTGTACGGAAAAACCTTTGATGGGGACACAACGGATGATGTTTTATAATTATTATCAAGTGGGAAGCAACACAAGATAAAGCTCAAGCTGGTCTTTAAAATCTTCAGAGGAGACCCTGGTCTATTCCGTTACTTATACTAGTGGATTGTCACTTGGTGACAATGCAGAAGTGAGCCTTCTCAGTGATAGCACCCAGTGTGATATTCATTGCTCTTGTTTCGTTAGCACAATATTTATGCTTGCACAATGGAAACTTTCCCCATCTCTTCCCTGCACATGTACTCTGTGTCCAACCCAAATTGACTCTGGGGGATTGGGGAGAAAACAGATTTAGGGGGCAGACGGCAGGAGGAGGGGGAACATTCCACTGCACAAGCAGAAATCCTTGTGCTAAAGGAGTGAGTGACTTAGCACTACTTTGGATGCAAGACTTCAAGAGAATCAGGTTGGGGAATAGCTATTCAAGCCACTTTTTTGAAGCAGCAAGCAACTATCAAGAAGCAACTTTCAAGAAGATTCATTTATAGGGAAATCTTCATTTCAGAACTGGAGAATTATAAACCCATCTGTGACATGGAAAAATCCCCATAGAAGTAGGCAATCATGTTTCGACAATAATAAATGACAGTGGTTTATGGCATCACCAGCTGATTGCATGTTTCAGATCTCTCTCTCATATAAATATACAGTCCTACCTCGGGTTACGAACGCTGCGGGTTGCAAATGTACCTCCCGCAGAGATCACGTTCGCAACCTGAAGTATGACTATAATGGCACACCCATTTTCACATATACATTGAAACATCTCAATCACAACAATATGCACTTCCTGGTATGATCTATTTGGAGATTAAACTTTGGACATACATTTCTATTTGCACACTACGCAAAGGGATCCTGAATATGCATAACATAGTTGTTAGTTTTACAGGTGTAAAATGAGGCTGGATTTGTCACGCTGAACAAATGAGACCCCCAAATAACGCTGCCATTGACTTCTATTTGAATTCATTTCATCTATATTTATTTCAACTGTACCTTTAAAAAAAAAAACATCCTGTGTTCAAAATATGACACAGATAAGTTTGGAGCAGCTCCATCATTTGAATAATCAGCCATTTAGTGACATGTCTAGCCCTGTTTAATGGCTGAATCTGTAAAAGTATGACCTCAAGCACTGGTTAACTTTAAAATAGCTGTGCCCACTGCATGACATAGCCAACAGGAAGCCATTAGAGCTGCAGCAATTACCATTTACATCCATCGACGAAGTCCCTATTTTATTTTAATCTGCTTAAGTGCATTTTCTGCACGAGGTTAAAATATAAATCCCTTCTCCTGAACAAGACTGGTTTTCTGGCTGACTTGAGAGTGCAATTTACAACTGATTTAATTTGTTCTTCACAAACATTCCTAATGACATTACCCTAGTGCATATACTGACTGCCTCCTCTTCTTCCATTAACTCCCAAATTGGGTTTAAAGACCATATTGATGCTAGATGTTATTATGGGTGATTATCAAAACAACAGACAATGGGGCAAAGTGTTTACTAACTGGTTTATATATAATTTCTGTAATAACTACAACAGATGGTAATGCTACAAACAATAAATCAAGCTTTTCACTGCTGAAATAAATTGGCAGCTTGCAGTACAGAAATGCTGTATGTAACTATATACAGATGCTTCAGTCATCAAACTGTATTGTTCATTCTTATTAGAAAATGGGTCTGTTACTGCTATTACAGGAAATCTTTCCATTTGCCATTACAAATGCATATTTTCAATTAAAATTGTTTTTAACTGCTAAGGTGGTTGAAGTATACTTCAAACATTTGATTATGAACGCGGCTGTCACGCGGAGCAAGCTAGTTTGAGGCTATTTGTTTGGGTCTATGCGAGGGTATCCTCATACTGCACTGATGATAAATACATGCATTTTCTATCCTTCGAAAACCCTCTGGTGAAAACGAAGGCAGATATAATCCATGGCTAATTCAATAGTTGCTCCATAAGAGGATGGCTTTATGCCACTGAGCTGAAAGCAATACAAAACCAACAATTAATTCCCAGCTGCTTTTCTTTACCTCCTTTTAGTGCAACATTTGCCATTTGAGATTCTCCCTTCTATTTCTCTGGTGCAAATCAGATTCCATGTTTGCGTACTAACATCCGTGGGTTTTTTTACGGGCTCCGAGCACTATCTGCAAAACAGTTGGCTCATATCAGCAGGTTTTGGCTTGGAAGCAAACTGTGGAGAATTGCACAATGCAATGTTCCTGGAGCATCTGACAAATTAAGTAGCATCTACTTAACAAGTGACATTTTTGAATGATGAGGCGAGACAGTACTGCTGGGAGAAATGAATCAAAGCTTAGGAAGCATAAAGAACACTTCCATCCTTTTGTAAGAGGTGGTGTCAAAGTTGGAGGTCTGAGACTGAAGAGGTTAATATCAAAGCAAAACCAGGGTGCAACAAGGTCAAAGTAATATTTCAGTGTGAGAGAACTGTGTGTGTGCTCTTCCGTTGAAATCAGTGGGGGCTAAATGTGCAATTTGCTTCTAGAATTCAGAAGAAAATACTTAGCAGGCATTATGAAAAGTTAAGATAACTGAACATCAACATTAGAAATTTCTGCTTCCCCCAGTGGCAGCTTGAGTGACAGCTCACCAAACATTACCAGCATCTGGAGCCCAGATTCCTTATTGGAGGCCATCATTAAATGATGGTGGACATATGTGCAGGCACACAGTTGCTGAAGAGGAATTAGCAGCACCCAGCGTGGGTTGCTAACACTGGTGATTGGCGTCTACTTTGTTTGGTGGGGCAAAAGGCAGGGAGATCAACAGTAGGTGGTGCCAGAGTCATTGACAGGCAGGGACCGCTCATTCTAGTTCCTCCCTTCTGAGTTTTACAAGGGCAAATGGAGACTAAGGAGGAGGAACCTGACAGGCAGTGCCATGCCTTGAATTGGTTGCAAGTAAGAAGGCAGGCAGGTGGGGCTGGCTGAGGGGGTGGGGCAGGACCCCATTCATCCTCCACTGGTTGCTTATGCCCACCCCAGGCACTGCTGGCCACCCTGCAATGCCATAGATCCCCATGCAGATGTCTCAGTGATGATAGTGGTAGTTAAGGCTGCATCAGTTCTAAGAAACTGCCATTGGTTTGCACCATTGTAATTTGCCACCAGTGATGCACCATTGCTTTGAAAGATGATGGCTATGCCTTACAATGCATGCATCCACTCTGGGATGGTCCATGGTGGTGAAAGATAGTGGCTTGTCTACTGTTACCTTGTAAGCTTTAGGGATGGATCAGTACTGGAATATTAGTCTTGTCAACTAAATCCTGCTTTATATAGCTGAGCACTACACTAGGCTGAGGATTTCAAGAGGTAATATTAGGGTTGTGTTGATTTATATATGCACCACCTCATAACATTCTCTCGGGATCTTAAAATGAGTAATAAATAACTGAAATACAAAGTAAACCACAGAGCCATTAAAAAGTGTGTGTGTGATACAACAAAGCAGAAATCACTGGGTTACATAGTGCTTAAAGTGTTGGAGTAGGACCTGGAAGACCAGGGTTCAAATCTCCACTTAGCCATAAAGCTCACTGGATGACCTTGGACCAGCCATTGTTTCTCACATGGGAGACCTGCGCATGCCAACTTGAGCATGCTAATTCCCAGAGTTCCCTGAGAAAAGGGATTGAGAATTGTAGCTTTGTTGGGGGGGGGGGGATACTCAGCACCCTTAACAAACTACAGTTCCCAGGATTCTTTGTGGGAAGCCATGACTGTTTAAAGTGGTATGATACTGCTTTAAATGTATAGTGCAGACAAAGCAGATGCTCTATTAAAGAGCTCTGCTGTGAGTCTACACCAGCGGTGAAATTTGAACTGGATATTTTCTGCTTGGCCGCTCATTTGCCAGTCTCACCACTAAGCATCACACAAAACACATCTGTTGAGTGGGATGGATCCCTGTGCATTGTTGAACTCCGTGTGTTGAAGATTTAAATGGCCATCAAAACAAAGCTTCCTCCAGGCCTCTATCTGGCTGTATCATGGCTGGGCTGCAACCTTTGTGTGCTCAGCTGTGTGTTTGCCCATGTGGCAAACTCAAGATTTGCTCTGGTTCTCATTATCTTCTTTCAATTGTTGCTCAGTCACTGCATAGCCCAAGTAGGTATCTACATGAGCGTCCCGAGTCCATTGCTTATGGGTCTATCTTCATATGTGGACGTGGCGTTCTTTATCGGAGATGTATAGCAAACACAGACTACAAAGCACTGACTTTTCCATTCATGCCCTCTATGCTTTATGCCCAACTGTTATAATTAACAAACATGTTCTAAATTATGTCTAATAAAGATTTTTAAAAGCAGATTCTCAACAGTATAAGAAACTTTAATTAGAATTTCACAAAGGTGCAATCTGATTATTTGCTAATTGGCTTTCTGTATCCACCTCTCCCCCTCTGGAGTTTCACAAAGCTCCCGAGATACTAAAGAGCAAACAGCGCTTTAAGGCCAGGGTACATTGTGACAACAGTGATAGATATGCTAATTTCTTCATTCACTCCACTTCACTTCTTTTATTCTTTCCAATTAAAGCAAATGCTACTGAAACTGTAATTAAGCTAGTGCCGTAGCCCTGATTGCCTGCTGTTTTAATGAAACCCTATTGATTTTGCTTTTATTTCTAATGGCCACACATGGCGTTCAATGGTCAAACACATGGATGCTACAATGCACAGAGCAGACTTCATTTTGGTGCAGTAAAAGGCTGGCCTTATCCAAAAGAATATCAAAAGAGCTATTTGTGCTGGATCTCTATAGCTTCTCTCTGTTTGCATTGACAGAGCTGCTTAGAAGAAAAATGTATTACCATTAGAAAGATGAAAGCTAAATTTGGTGAAGGAATTGAAACCACATTTAGTTTGTCCTAGTTACCATATGTAACACAGAGATCTCATGTGTATTTATCTCTGCATGGCTGTGACGTGCTCCCTTAAACCAAGGGCGCACAAAAATTCCAGCCGTGTAGTAAAGGACTTTTATTAAAAGTTCATTTTAAAATTTATTGGGTGTCTTTTTAACACAACTGTTTTCAGTTGGAAATACAATGAAAGATCACAGAAAACTGCAGTGTTTTATTTTATTCAGCTCTCCAACCCTGCTCCACACAGCAGCTCAAGTTAGGTAAAGAACACTTGGGGGAGATAACTTTATGATGGCTTATCAGCAAGTACCTGATAGGATGTATGGTTGACAGGTTACAGTAGCTGCAAGCAGAAGGAATAAGCGTTGCTTTAAAACAAAAAATGTGATGTAATCCAAGATTTGGTACTTAACCAAATCTGGTAAATAATAATTTAATAATCATTTATTATTTATACCCCACCCATCCGGCTGGGTTTCCCCAGCCACTCTGGGTGGCTCCCAACAGAACATTAAAACAGAATAAAACATCACACATTAAAAACTTCCCTAAACAGGTAAAGAACTTTTTGGTATAAGCTCTTTATAAGCTGTTACCTGATGGAGACCAGACTGTCAATTTATGAAACCCAATGGCAGCAGGTGATGTAATCTCTAGAAATGTGTGGATTTGGGTTTATAAAAATACAGTTAAATAATACCACTTATAATGAAAGAAAAACAGGTTGAAATAAAGTATTGATGGTATTTGTCACCTACTTGGTTAAAAAGAATGTATAATTTTTAGCAGGAGACATGTTGGAAATGCCAGAATTCAGGAGCAGATATCATGCACCTGTTTTGGAAAAAAATAAATCATTTCTAGTGGGAGATCTTAAACATAATAAATGATATCATTGGTTGTAATGTAGCATTAAACCCAAAGCAAGGCTCCTTGGTTGATTACAGAGAATTGTTAATTATGCAGACTTAAAGCTTACTAATGGAGTAATATAGCAGAGCCTTCTTAGTGGTGACCATGGCAGCTTTTATAACAAATTAACACAGTGGGGGAAAGAAGGTATATTCTAAGTTTTCACATACCATTGAATTATATCTGGCCTATTGTAATGTCTTTGTTATTTTTTATTTTTATTGTGTAAGTCTTTTTGATGCACTTGGGTACAAACATGCAACTAATAAATATTTGGGTATGTATTATTATTAGATTTCTCCTAATGCATTTTTATGTTATTTTCACTAATGTATGCATTCATATGCTTATTTATCAGTAGTATATGGATTTTTGTGACCATTACTTAGCTGGAGAACTGCATTGCAAAATTTGGATAAGTGAATATTTTGAAGGAGAGCTGTGTTTCAATCTGTATATTGTTTTAAAGTGTTAGCTAGGGAAGTTTCTGTTTAAATGCAAACTGAATCTAATTTCTCCCCCAACCCTTGTGGTTACAGCAGCCATATGGGAAGAATTTATGCAGCAACCACATGATAAGTGACCCATCTATTTTCTCCTGACAGTTTAAGTAACACATAGCATATTGGAACCGAGTGGACAATCTCACTTGTGCCCAGTTGCATCTGGAGCTCCATGTCCATTTCTAGCCACCATCTATGAAGAAGCATATTGGCAATTTGGAATGTAGGGTTGGCGAAGACTCTGGAAGTGGTCGAAAGAATGAGATATATTTAAATTGGAGAAAATTATGGGGTGATGTGATCTCAGTCTCCAGACAACTGGAGGCTTTTACACAGAAGGTAAAAGTAGGCATGTTCTCTGCTACTCCAGAGGGAAGAACTAAAGCCAATGACTTGAAAGACAGGGAAGCAGGTTTCAGCTAAGCATAAGAAGAAACTGCACAATGTTAAGAGCTGTTCAGCAGTGGAACAGGAGGTGGTAGGCTTTTCTTTTCTGAAGGTGTTTATGCAGAGGTGGATGGCCATGGGTCACAGATCTCGTAGCTGCATGCTGCATTGCATATGTTACACGAAGCAGGAAGTTGAGCTAGGTCGCCTCCAAGGTGGTACCTCGGGTTAAGAACTTAATTCGTTCTGGAGGTCCGTTCTTAACCTGAAACTGTTCTTAACCTGAGGTACCATTTTAGCTAATGGGGCCTCCCGCTGCCGCCGCGCAATTTCTGTTCTCATCCTGAAGCAAAAAGCATGTCAAAGTACAAATAGATAAATAGGTACCGCTCCGGCAGGAAGGTAAACAGTGTTTCCGTTCGCTGCTCTGGTTCACCAGAAGTGGCTTAGTCATGCTGCCCACATGACCCAGAAGTTGTACGCCGGCTCCCTCAGCCAATAAAGCAAGATGAGCACCGCAACCCCAGAGTCGGCCACAACTGGACCTAATGGTCAGGAGTCCCTTTACCTTTACCTATACAGTTAAAAGTGCATAAATATGCACACTTCAGCATTTGAAGCTGGTATACACAGTCAAGTGTTTAGGATCTGAATGGCAAAGTGTGCATTTTAATTATATATGTCTTTTGAGAATTGGTATATGGTGTTGGTGGCCATGCTCCAAACCTCTTGATTCAATCAACGTTTTGTACCTCAGGGGTTCGCCTCGTGGCTTATGTATGCTTTTATAAATTGGTGTGCACGTGTTTGCACTGTGGTGCTAGGCAGCACCAACTGCTAGTTTAGGGCAGCATTTAAGTCTGTGATCAGTTCTGAAGGGTGAATCAACTTTTTAAAAACCCACAGTCTTTCTTTTTGCTGATCAATAATTCTATCAACATCATTGATTCTTGATCCTCCTACCCTACTGTTTGGGGGTTGCTGTTCCACAGAACCCCAGCCCCTCAGATTAGAAAATGTTCACCAATTGGCTCTGCAGCAAAGGTTAACTAATTTACAAGGGGACACAGTGCTGCTCTCCAGCTTAAAGAAGATTAACTTGTTCAGCAATTTAGCTCATGCAGGAGCTATCACAGTAGGGAAGAAGTAGATCAGCATTCAACTTCAAAGCGGAAAATAATTTGCAAAATGAATAAATAAATCTCATATTGCTTTAAAGGGCATCTCATCCCAGGCAGGCCTTGCAAGCAGCTTTTGGATTTGTGACCTTGGAATCCATGCAACTGGATGCAGTCTTACCTGATGCAGCATGTAATCTCCTAATTAGGAAAACTCCGTCAACTCAGATTATCATCTATACTGCATATTTATACTACTCATTTCTGTTGGTTGATTGGTTACTTTAAAGCATGGGCGGGAACCTGTGACCCTCCAATGCTGTTGGATTATGACTCCCATCAGCCCCTAACCAATGGTCAGGGATGATGGGAGTCCAACAATATCTGGAGGACCATAGGTTGCCTGTCCTTGCTTTAAAATAAGATAGTTTGATTAAAAATAGCAATTAGTTGTAATCCTAGGTAAAAGATCCGTACACCTCCTAAAATAGAAGGTAAAAAAAGTATAATTCCTCCAGATTTACAGCACAGTGACAGATAATTTTGATCTCATGTTGATATTTCTTAAGGATAAATTATAATCATTTCGTATGTTATGAGATTTGTTTTGCCTGCTCTTTGGGTGTTGTGTTGGCCTACCAGAGAAGTGTTTGAGGTGTGACTAGTAGTAATGAAAGATTGTACAGACCCACAAAAAGACTGAGCTTTTTAGTATATCTACAGAATGCATTCATGTTCATAGGGGTACTTGACTGGGATCAGACTCAAGGATGGGCAGAAATGAACTAATCCTTTGTGCTTCAAAAAGACAGAAGACACTCTCACTATGTACTGTAGCCTGCTTGGTTGATTTAAAGAAAGCTTGTATAAAGATGGATCCGTTTCCAGGGAATTCATATATTAAAAATAACAAAACCGTTAGGCTGATACTAGTCATGCTTCTTTCAAATCAGTGTAATTGATTGCAATGGGACTTATTGCCATATAAATAGACAAATACCTGTGGCATTTCATTTTTGGCAGTAGCAGATGGTGGTGTGGGATGGAGACAATTACCTGACCTCTCAGCAGGTCAGTCACTGCTGCTTACAGGGAGGGAATGGGAAAAGGCGGTGGTGGGGTCTGCATGGTGCAAACGCACTGGCTGAGCCAATCTGGTGCTCCAACCAGTACCTTTGCACCATGCTGTCCTCACCACTGCCTCACCCTTCACCCTCCCAGTAAGTTCCAGCGACTCACCTGCTGGGAGGTCAGGTATGCCGACATGCAGTCTGCTACTGAATTTAGAAAAATGTGTACAAAATTCGTTAGCTGTTTTAGCCTAGCTTTGTGTTACTGAGTATACACATAGTAGGGAGAGAGAGCTAATCTTGGTTCTCTGATGGACAGATGTAAATGATACAAATGTCTGCAAAATGTGTGTTAGCAACATCGGCACATGTGCTGGGACAGAGCTGCCCTCCTGATACCACTGTCAATGCTGCTGACATGGATGGAGTAAGGATGGGACGAGGCTGAGGATGTGTGGTTGCACTGGCAGATTGGTGATACCAGTCCTGCCAGGGCAACCATGTAGTCCTGACCTCACAGCAGCCCCACCGCAGCCCAGGGGAGTAACAGCAATGGCAGAATCTCTGGTCCGCCACCTCGTTCTGGATTAGGTTGTGGCCAATATGTGTAGCAGCTGTGAAAGAATTGGATTGTGTGGCTGCAATCTTATATGCACTTACCTGGGGGTAAGTCCCATTATATTCAGTGGGGCTTTCTTCTGGGTAGATGTGTTTAGAATTGCACTGTCAATGATTTTGTAGTTAACCAAAATGAACCTCCCCCCTCCCCCCCAGTATATTTCGCATATTACTTATTGTGGAAGGATACCTCAGAAGTATTGCAGCTTTGCTTTATGATTGTCTTCCTGCCAATCAGGTCCAGCAGTTATTCTTAATTAAGTCTGATGGCTGAAGTCAGTGCTCTATTAATGACGTGGAAGTTTCTTTCAGAGGAAGCTGAACAATTACATGGGTTAGGCTTTTTTAGTCCCAGAAAAGGGAAAATAGTAAATAAAGTGAGCTTGAAAAGGTAATTGCAAGGATTGGATAGCTAAAAAGAAAAAGAAAAAGAGAAGAGACATCATGCGGTTCCTCAGCTCTCACAACTGTTAAGCTAATCAGGACTGAATTAAAAGCATCCCCCCCTGAGATGTTTCTCTCAGCCAAACCAGTTAAATACAGATTTTAACAAAATTGAAAGCATATTAGATGAAGATTTGTAGTTTCAAGCTCTGTGAGTGAGTGCTCAAAGTGTGATGTAATAACAAAATTGCTGCCGAATATTCTAGAGAATAATATTGTCAACTAATGGATTATAATAAAATAAAAGCTGTTATTAGGGCAAAACATTATAACCATAAAGAAAGGGGTGAAAATTGTCCTTTTTTTATTTGCAGAACCTCCCCCTTAATGGTTTCGAGCATTTTGAAAGGTAATTTAAACAAGTACATTGTGTCCTTAGTGAAACTGTTTCATCTTGCTGGCTGCTGGAAATGGCTTTAGCCATCTCTATGAACAAAAGATCCCTAATAAGACAACAACAACGGGGAAAAATCCCACAAAAGCACAGGCTCGGTGTCGTCGCAGAAAGGCAACGCAAGACAGCCTGCAAATGGTCTGCCTTTCTCTCTCTCCCCCTCCTTTATGTGTAATTAGATGAATTAAAAGGACAAAGTAGTTAATGTAACTGTTGTCCAGGGGCCCCCTGATTCTTTTCATAGCATCCATTTTAGACAAGAGCTCATGGACCTCGCTTCAGCAATGCTGTGAAGAATGTTGGCGGTAAGTAAAATTAACAAGCTTAATCTGTAAGGAATCTGGCGTGAGTCATAGATGAAATGTATCTGTAGCAACGAAAGGCTAGTAATTCCTGGTATCCTTTTATATGCCTAATAAAACTTATAATAAATTAACTGCATTTTAGTTTTCAGCTCCGGCCCTATTAATCAGCGGCAAGACGTTGTAGTCAAGTTACAATAGAAAGAACTCAACTCGGTGCATTTCAGTTATGCAATTAGGGCCCATCGGCTTGACTCTAATTAGGCCATGGTTGTTGATATTTCAAATACTGTTTTATCATTAGGCATCATTTCTTTGAGAGAACTTTCTTGATGACCGAAAAATAAGAAGGCAGGAGGATCTCTGCAGGCAGCCCAAAAGCCAGTGGTGAGATGACGTCTTCAACGCCAGACCCTGTTCAGTCTCCTCTGAGAAATTTTAGGGATCCTGGTCTCCCGTTTCAGTTAATGACAAACTGGGCTGAGTTGTCGTTAAATCAAATTGGCTAAAACAGCTTGCCTATCTAGGCCACAATGAAGGCAATGCTCGAAAATAGCATCTGTAAAATACATTGATTTCCCATGCAATCCTAACCCTGTGATCGGAGCTGATGGAAGGGGCTAGGATGCAGAGGAGGTGGTTGTCCACTGGCGGGGAAGAGACTTTGCTGCTGTGAAGGCCTCTGCTGCAGCCATGGAAATATGGCAGATAGAATACTACTGTCAGTGCTGTTCCTGATCAGGATAGGCAGTTCATGGTTCTGAAATGAGGCATTATGGTTTGCTGCATACGAAGCCATGACATCCTCTGGAGCTGAGATAGCAAAAAGTAAAACAAAAAAACACTGCCCTCCTTCCAGCCTGGTCAATGTGAGTGGCAAGGCTTAGAACGCAATGGTTCCATTTGTGTTTCGTGGATTGCTCTGCCCCCCCCCCCCCCGATTTATACATTTAATTTTAATGATATATTTTCTTCCTCCTAGTTTGACTCTGTGGAGGTCAAAATGCCATATACTGGACTTATAGATTCTTTCTTTGAAGCCTGTAAACAGTGATGGTCAACCAATGAAGCACACATTTCCTCCTTTTGGCAACCCTACCAAAGTGTTACAAAGCCACCCTGGATCACAGTTTCAGTTTCACTTAAAGGGGGGGGGGATCAAAAGCTGTAAGAGATAGAACTATTTCTCACATTAATAGTGCATTAAATTTTGTATCTACCAATCTGAGGCACTCAGGCTTACATATATTTATTTATGGCATTTATATATTTCTTTATGGCATTTATATCCCACCTTCCTTCAATGTTGGGACCCAAGCCAACACATGTAGACTTCCCAGCTCATTTTCTAGTCCCAGATCTACTTGGCTTCAGCAAAGTTGCAATATTGTGAGCATGCTCTTAGATATACACACTCATTAACTGTGAAGTTTTTACTTCCATGTGGTGCTAACTACATTATGTGACATGATTAGTACACATGTAGGACCTGTGCTGTGTGTCAACACACACTTCCTGTTTCCAGGAACCAGGAGTGTTCCAGGAGTGGCTCCTGAAAATTCAGAAATCAGCCACCCTTGCCCTAAAGGGACACAGTTAATATCAGCAAAACCTAAGCTTTCATTAGACAAATAAAAGCATTGCCTAGGATGATTCAAAATGTAAGATATGGTACCAACAGAAAAGATTGACCTTGTCTTGAATCCACTTCCCTTCCTGGCTCTGCATAATACATGTGTTGTGCATGGGATGAACCAGGTGCTGATGGGACCAGGTGCATATATGGTGTTTATCACAGACCTAACATTTCAAATACTGTCTTTGCTACAATGCTCTTTGGCTCCATCATTAAGGTCCAAGATGGACTCAGTTCATATACTGAGCCCCAAAGTACTGCAGTAATATTTATTTATTTATTTATTTATTTATACATACATACATACATACATACATACATACATACATACCCCACTCATCTGGCTGGTTTTCCTCAGCCACTCTGGGCGGTTTCCAACAAAAGTTTAAAAATACATTAAAACATCAGTCATTAAAAACTTCCCTAAACAGGGCTCCCTTTAGATGTCTTCTAAATGTCAGATAGTTGTTTATTTCTTTGACATCTGATGGGAGGGGGTTCCACAGGGCGGGTGCCACTACCAAGAAGGCCCTCTGCCTGGTTCCCTGTAACTTCATTTCTTGCAGTGGCACTAATGGGAACTTTCCTCTTATTTCCAATAGCTGATGCAGCTCCACCAATCTCCTTATAATGGATAGCTGGACTGCAATGGAGGAAAAGAATTAAATGCCCCATTCCCACACTCCATGGTCCCAATATGGTTCAGCTCATGCTAGTGAGTTCACTCTCTTTTTAAACCCACAGGGTTTGTGACTAAAGATGTGAATGACATCATATCTAGTTTGGCCCTTAGATATGAAGTTAGGTGGAGAGGACAGACAGTCTATCACCTCTTCTTACTGTACACGAGACTGCTGGCTTTCCATTAGCAGCACTGATTTGTTCTCTGTCCTTGCAAGGACAAATAAAGAACCCAGAGGTTAGATAAAAAGGGCTGTCAGTCATCAGCTGTGCATTTCTGGCCAAACACTAGCTTAAGTCCATAACTCAAAACAATACTTTCCCTGTTTATGAAATATGTCTTTGTTTCATTAGGAAAAAGAAATTACAAAATTAAATTCATTACATCCAATTACTGTATGGTTCATCTGGCTGCTTAATGAAGCCCCACATTATGCTAACAAGATAAAGCAAAAGGATAACATTTTATGAGACTGCAGACATTTTGCGTGTGCCAGACTGGTTGTTGCCCTCTCCAAGAAAAAGAAAAAAAAAGGGCTACATTTACTGAAACAGGCTTTGTAAACTCTAACAGGAGGTTCTCAGCAGACCTTGTGATATCTTCATGGTGAGATATTCTGATATTAATAACTTTGTGAATACAAAAAAGTAGATGTATCAACTCTCTGCTTTTTCAGTCCTAGCACTCTTCCCTCCCTGCAAGCCTGCCAAAGAGGGCATCACTTGTAATTACACAGTAGAGATATGCCAACTATAATTGCAGTGCATTTTCAGCATGATCTCAAAACTTGTTCCACCACCTTAAATGGGCTGCAACAATGGGAGGGGGGAGCGGGGGAGCAGTGAGGTGGTGAGATGCAAATCTTAGAAAGCAGGGGTGGAGATCCTGTGTCCCTCCAGATGCTGTTGGATTCCCATCATCCTTAACCATTGACCATGCTGGCTGTGGCTGATGGAAGTTGGGATCCAGCAATGTTTGGAGGGCCATAGGTTACCTACCCCTGGTTGAAAGGCAATGGCTATCAGCACATTGGATTCCATAAATTATGTGCTGTATACACATACAGTACAGTATTTTGTCTTACAGATGGGTAGCTCATTAGGCTGTTGCAACAAAAATAATGAGTTGTATGGTATCATAAAAATTAACACATTTATTTGACATAATCTTTTATTAGTGTTTCAAGACTCTCTGTTGTCCTTTTATCTCTCCTGACACTTGAATCATCCTGAGTGTCCTTAAAAGCTTTGTTGATGCATGGTCTCACAACCTCCTCTTACATCAGGTGTGGGGAACTTTTTATTGAACTGCAACTCCCATCATCCCTAACCATTGGCCATACATTGGGGGAGCAGACTGGAGTTGTAGTTCAACATCATCTGGAGCACCAAAAGTCCCCCACACCTGTCTTAGACAACAGAAAGTACTTTTACACACAGGGCATAGTTAAACTATGGAATTAACTCTCACAGGAAGTAGTGATTGGCACCAACTTTGATGGCTTTAAAGTAAGATTAGATGAATTCATGGAGGATGCGGCTCCACTGTCAGAGGCTGTATGCTTCTGAATGCTTGTTGCTGGGAATCACAAGTGGGGAGAGTGCTGCTGTTCTCAGGTGCTGCTTGCAGGTTTCCCGTAGGCAGGTTGGCCACTTGAGAACAGGGGAAAGAAAGAAAGAAAGAAAGACAATGAAGGGCAGCAACAGAGGCTCTAAGTGATTCATCTGACTTTTAATAACATAACAAAAATAGGAAATAAAACATTACTGGAAAAAGCGTGCTTGAGTATATTTCCTTTCCATAATCACTTTAGCAAGGGTTCTAGTGTCAGCTGAATTAAAGTTAATTGACAACCAGAATGGATCCCCTGAACATGGTGAGGTGACATGTACATTCATATGATCCCTTCATGCTATATACAGTGGTACCTCAAGTTACATATGCTTCAGGTTACATACGCTTCAGGTTACACACTCCGCTAACCCAGAAATAGTGCTTCAGGTTAAGAACTTTGCTTCAGGATGAGAACAGAAATTGTGCTCCAGCGGCGTGGCGGCAGCAGGAGGCCCCATTAGCTAAAGTGGTGCTTCAGGTTAAGAACCGTTTCAGGTTAAGAACGGACCTCTGGAACAAATTAAGTACTTAACCCGAGGTACCACTGTAATAAAATGTATGACATGGACCACATACACACGATTCAAGCAATTCTTTACCCTCAAAAAGCAAGGAGGAAGATACAAATATATATATTCATACTGATTGTACCACACATTACATTGTAGTTGTGGGCACATGAGCATACATGCTCCCCACCCCCCAATGTGTACAGAGGCTCCATTTGATTAAACAGGTAGAATTGTTCAATGAGTTTTCTATGGATTGATGTACAAGCCTTTGACCATTGCTATAATGACTCAGATACTAGTTTTGGTTTTCTCTATTGCCATAGGTATAAAATGTCTGGTGAAGACCCATCCCCATTCTTAGTCCTCTGTTTTTCAACTGACCTCTGGTAGCTGCTTCAACTTCAGTCCTCCTGAGGTCACCCTGACCCTCTGAGCAAAATAGAGTGTTTGTTTGTTTGCTTGCTTTAAATTCAACATCCTTTTGAAATTATCTTGTGCAATTAACAAACCTTAGTTAATGGCCAGCCTGCATAAGAAAGGATAGCCATGAAAAGGAGCAGAATGAATCATTGCCATTTAGCATATGCACAGTAATAAGAACATCTAATTTTTTCGTTTTAAATAAGTGTACTGTGTGACTTGCATCTCATAAGGAAAGAATATAGGAGCAACTAAAAGATGAGAAATCCTACTTAATAAGGTTATTGGTTTTTTGGTTCTTTATTTTTTTAAAAAAAGGTAAAGTATTACCTACATTGACAAATGACTTACTTTAAAACTTTGTGTTTATATATATATATATATATATATATAATTTGTAATTTGCATTTATATATTACAACAATTATTCAATCATAATTTTAACATTTCAAACTCTGACCCCCCCTTCTATGGTTCTTTACATTTCTTTTCATCTTCCTGCATACTCCAAATTATCTCAACGTATTCTTTTATATATCTATTCCCATATATATCCCATATATATATTGAAATAGCAGGTTTTTACATTGATCCTACCAATGTCTTGATCTGTTTACAGTTTGTTTGTAAATACTTAATAAACCATTCCCATCCTTTTCTTTTAAAAAATGTTATCTTGATTTCTTATTCTCCTGGAAAAGAAAGACAATGAAGAGCAGCAACAGAGGCTCTAAATGATTCATCTGACTTAATAACACAACAAAAATAGGAAATAAAACATTACTGGAAAAAGTGTGCTTGAGTTAATTTTGATACCGTTGGAGTCTCCAGGGAGCCACTATTCCATTTCAGAATATGGTCAGTGACAACTCTTATCCAGAACAAGTAGGAGAAAGATGAAAGAGTGAAAACGTAGTAGCATCTCAACTCTGTCACTTTAAAGCTCATTTGAAATGAAAGCACTTAACCTGGTTGTTCGCAAGTGTTTGGCACATTTCACAAAGGAAATACTCATACGTTAATTTCAATGATAAATTAATATCAGTTGGCTTAAAGGCAAGTAACCTGTGTACATACCCATCCATGTGCAGCATTTCTGTATATTATTCTGTAGTCCTAGTGGATACTGTGTGTGCAGTAATGACTGGTAGGATGGAGAAGGATGGGCTGGCATTGCTTATTTGGCTTCCCAACTCAGAAGCTGCTGCCGGTAACCAACTGGGGATTGTAGTGTGGTGTGGTGTGGTGTGGTCACAGTGGCTGAGCCAATCTGGCTTTCCTGCCACTACACCCACACCACACGGACATACCTGGTGCCTTGCCCCCTCTTCCTCTTGGCTGGTGACCTTCACATAGGGAAGCAAGGGAAGCCTTCTCCATGTCATCCCACCAGCCATTGCACTGCATGTGTGTATGGATGTTAAATTTCTGCACAGATTAGTGTTTCCCCCCCATGGCTGTGTCCCATTAAACTGGACTGCAAAGAGAGGAAAATTCAGTCACCATAGTTCATAATCATTGTTTTAAGTGACCCAGGAATGCTTAATTAAACACAAACCTGATGGTGTACCAATACTAGGGAGGTCATCCTAGGAAGACTTACAGTTTCTTTCTGATCAGAAACACAGTTTCTTAGTCATTTTCCTGCCCTCACAAAAGTTTTTATATGTTGAATTTGAGAAATTTCCCAGAAGTCAGCCTAGTTTAGACCATGATGGAGAGGCTGCAGAGACAGTGGGAAATGTATTCGGGCTGCATGAAAATGGCTCTCCAAAATTCCCCAGGTTATTTGTCGTGACAAAACTCCAGCTCTTCTGAGGATAAGAAACCCTAGTCCAGTCTCCGCAGCCCCAAACTCTGCCACCCTAGTATGAATTAGCAGTAACACCAAATTATGCTGGATTTTTAATTAGCAACTTGTAGCACAAATGAAACTGATCAGTATAAAATGTAACTTGCAAATAAGAGACATTGCACATACTTTTGTAAACCAAGAAATCTTTAATAAAAAAATATGTTGAAAAAAGAAAGAGAAGGTAAGACTTCAGTCTTGAACCTCCAAACCAGAATATAAAGGTCTAGCAGTTGCTGCAAAACAGTGGTGAAGCAACTTGTACCTCCTGTTCTTGGCTGCAGCATTGCTGTCCATGGTACTGAAACTCTTGCATTCTGATCTACTTTGGATACGATGGCTCATCCCCAACACTGGTTGAAGGACAATCTCACAAGATCTACTCATACCACTTAGTACGATTTAAGTCAAACACGGATGGGGAGATGGGATTGGAAAGGGTAAGCCTCACAACATGAGGATAGTCTGTTTTCAGTCCCATTTCTCATATTAGAAAATGGAGGTTGCATTGCATGTTAAAAGTTAAACCATTGTAGGAAATGCTGGCAATCAGGGTTTTATCAAGATTAAAATTAATGTATGAGTATTTCCTTCAAGAAATGGAATAAATAGGCCTTTAGCTTCATAATTTGTTGTTGCCGTAGTAACAGAGCTGATAACCTGATATGTGTTGAAGAGCTAGCATATTTGGTTTTATTGTTTTGTCAAAATATTAAGAATATCAATATATCTCCATAATTCAGTGTAATACAACAAAGCATTTTCTCGCCAGATATAGCAAAGATTGTATTATACTTTTGAGATCATAGGTAATGATGACAAAGTGATCTGTGTTCAATTTCAGCATTAATATCTGGCTTGAATAAAGCTTGAAATATGGTCTCAAAGCTAAGAGCCTTTAATATTAAGATCTTTAACCATAATTTATGTGACAGAAGATGGGGTTTAGCATAATAAAATAGAATGGGCACCTAGAATGAAGAGGACTAAAAGACAATTGAAAACAAGGTAAAAATGGTAAATTATACACAACAGTAAATTTACCTTTATGGTATTACCTCATTTATTTTTGATTTGTAAGAGCATGTAATTTCTCACTTTGCTACATTTGGAATTGGACATTCCTCAAATAGAATACCTCAGGTAAAAAAGGCTTATGGTTAAAGCTGTGCATATGGGCCTTTGTCATGGGGGCAGTTTAGGAGGCTCTATAACACTGGTTTATGGCAGTTTGCAGTTTATAGTCAAGTCCTGTGATGGGCAAAGTGAAAAGTGGATATGAGTGGTTGCAATGACAAGGGGCTGGACAGGTGTAGCAAAACACGTAGAAATACTGCATAAAATGGAACATGTCAGCTTGTTGTAACTGCACCACAGGGAGATTAAATAACCATACCAGGTTATGCAAAAGTTTCATGTGGGAGGTGGCTTATAATGACATTGGGATATAGGAGTGGTGACATGCCAAGTCCCATCTACAGCAAGAGACCACATTGGTACAGAAGTCTACAGTATCTTCACCACTGAGAAGCTTCACTGGAATGCACATCTGATCTCAACATGGTGTTTCAATGGTTCAGCAGACCACATCTTCTGGATTTTTTATCTTGATATATGTGCACTTCTTTAAGTCAAAGGAAATGTGTGGGTGGGCTCTTCACTTTTGCTTACAGTACATTGCTGAAATATCCCATTTCTTCTTGTATTATTGAATATACTTTAGGAGGACAGACAACTCCACAGCAGCAAATGATGTGACGGTTAGTGGTAAACCATCAGCTTCTGTCACTGAACACAGTTAAATAAGGAAGGGGGCACATTGTCCATACTGGAGGATACCAGAAGGTGGTGGGAGATGTACATGGGCTGCTACCTCAACGCAGTGCCTGTGCAGAGCTGCAGCACCTGCTATGGATCATGATTTCATCATCTATACCACTTTTGGGAGCGCTGTCCATTGATCAGCTACATGCCTGCACCCAGCAGTGGCAGCAGGGTTTTCTGAGCCCAGAACACTGCGTGTGGATCAAGGCCACCTGCAAAAGTGAACACAGATTTGCTTGAAATTTACATATGTGTGATATCTTGGGGCAAATTTATATCCTTTTTGCAGAATATAAATTTGCAGACAAATGGGGGAAGTGGCTGGGGGGGATGAGCAAACAGTAGTCCAGGGATTCCCCAGAGTGGCTGGGGGAACCCAGCCAGATGAGCAGGGTATAAACAAGAAAAAATATTATTATTATTATTATTAATCCTAGGTTCTAGGGACTTCCTGCCTGCCCACCAGGTACAGCGCCATAGCCCAAGGTCTTTGTGTTATTCTGTAGTTCAGCCACTCACGCTGAGAGCCACATATTATGTTACCAAAGTGGTGTAGAGCAAATCCTACTTCTCTATGGCTTTTTGCAGTGAAGCAATAGAAGTTTTGTTAGAATTTGTTTCCTCTGTATCTCACCTGCTGTCATGTGACCTGGCCTACGTGTTCATACCATCAGTTAAAAGGCATAAAAGGGGGTGCTATTAAATGTTCATGGTTAGAAAGGGATAATGAGAAGTTAAAGCTCTTTGGGGCTAGTGTAGCATTTAGTAACTAATAAAGAAACGAATCAGTGGCTGCATTTAGATATAACATTAACCATTTGTTATTAAGGAAACAGGCCTAGTCATATCTTGGGCTCATCTATGCCTTCCCCTCCTTCTTGGGTGTGGTTGTGAGGAGGAGAAGGGGGGGAAAGGAAGCTTTTGTTTCCATGTATGATTAGCTACAGTTAAGGGTTATGCCCAAACTTTAAACAATGGTAAAACTGAAATAAAGTTATTGAAACAAGCCATAAACTATGGTTTAATATTAGCTTTGTTTATCAAACCATAGTGAAGACTAATAACAGTTCATCTGGGTTCAGAGAAAATGCTTTGGTGACATAAGTAAAAAAAAGTGGTGAAAGCTTCCAATCTTTTTGATAGACAAGCTAGAGAATGAGAGGAGAAGAAAGAGTGAACCCAAGAAATATTAACTACTAACCAAGGAAGTAAGCTGTTGGAATACAATTTCAAGTCAAAGGTGGTCAGGATACAACACATATCTTCAGAGCAGAAAGAAACAGCTACATTTCACAGAAGAATCTACAGAACAACATTAATATAATCCATGTCCAATCCACTTTGCTACATTCTCCAGTCACACACTATTCATTCTTTTAAAATAACTGTCTATCACATATTTTATCAACTGATCATATATTCTGCTCCAAAATTACAATATGGTATAAAATCCAGTTAGTCAATTATAATATACTATTTGGGAGGAGAAATCCTAATGTGTTAAAATTGTTTAATAGGCCATAAGCAAAATATCACATCAGCTAAAATAATACATTCAAAACCATAATATTGCAATAGGAACGTTCTGATTTCAATGGGTGAGATCCAATGCAGCAAAAGCGGGCATCTGTTCACACACAGCTCAGACTCTCCATATAATTGACAAACTTGGTGATTTCTTCTCTCCTTTTGCCAAACCCACAGCAGATTGCATGCCTTACTCATATTTGGCCCATTTCCCATACTTTCTGTCCCCTTTTACCAGCAAAATCTTAACGTAGCTACTCAAAACAACACAACAAAATGGGATGTGATGGTGATGAGAAATCTCCAGTGGTCAAGTCTTTTAACAATAGCTAGCAATCGGCTGTCCCTCCTCTGTTTTATAAAATTATTCTCCTCTACCCACTTATTCCAATATTTATTACTTATACTGAAACGTTCCTTAGATTTTTGAAGTCAAATCTGCCTAGTGGAGGAAATGCTCCTTTGATAATCATCTGTTTCTTTTTGTTTCTTCTCTCCCTCCCACTTAAAATTTGTTAGGATTTTAGGAGATTTTTCCTAGGTGCCTTGTTTGTAACATAATTTACCCATTATGAAAGAACAGACACACCAAGAAAATATATAGCAAAAATGGCTGAAATAAATTGGAATATGTAGTGCTGTGATTTTAAAATAAAGACTTTAAAACATATTGAAGCAATGTATTTCTTAGATTTCATGTTTAATGACTTTTGCCAATATATTGTCCTCGCTGTAGCATGCTTTAGAATTTGATTACAGCACCATCTACTGGGTATTAAACCTTTTCTTCCCCTTATGCTTGTCTTGTATCCCTATTTCTGTCTTGAAATAAAAACATGTAAGATCACTTTTGCCAGGTAGCTACAAATATATACATAAATTCATGATGGGAGATATTCAGTGCCACTTCTCATAAATGTGCTTGAAGACTCCTGCTGTTGAGAATGGACACGGAAGGCCAATTCACTTGGTTAAACTGCAATGTTCAAAGTACAGGTTGAGTAGATCAGTGCTCACACATTCAGCATGTGGTAAAGTGATCGTGGCAGCAAAAAGTAATGCTATCTCGCGACAAAAACAAATACAGTGAGTTGTCACTGAGGAAGCATTTTAACCTGAGACAGGTTGTCCTAAAGCATCTGTAAACTTTATTTTGCAATAAACTATGCCATTGCCCCTGTGGAGGCTCTTTCCTTCTGGCTTCCCCTGTTCATCAGTAAGGACATAGGATGTTGCCTTACACCAGGTCTGACAAATGGTCCATCTAGTTCAATATTGTCTACACTGGCAATTTAGATTTACCTGGAATCCCAGAGATTGAAACTGGGACCTCCTGCATAGAAAGGAGATAAAACATAGGAAGTTAGACCTCCTACTGAGTTAGGCTATTGGTCTATCTAGCTTAGTTTTGTCTAGTCTGATTGGCTGAGAGACTCTCCAGCATTCCAGACAGGGGTCATTTCTAGTCCTACCTGGAGACGCTGGGGATTGAACCCTACCACTGAGCTATGGCTCTTCCTGCACAAGCCTTGCTCTCCAGTGTTTCTTCTTTTGGGATTGCAGCACTACACACTTAGAGCACATCACCATTCACCACCTTTTAGCAGGTTTCCAGGGATGCAGTAAATGGTCTTGACTCAGAACAGCCGGGGTTTGGAAAAGGAACCAATAAGTAACAATGTGTGCATCCATTCAAATCACATTCATAACATTTCAATGGGAAATTCAGAAGTGCAGGGTCCTATTTTTGCAGCTCTGCTAGGCAGGGAGCATGGCAATAATAAGGTAGTATACAACACAACAATGTCACTCTGTCATTCTTACCAATTTATTTATATGTACTTCCTATGGTCTTTGAATTAATTTTTTTCTAAGGCCTCTGTTCCTGGTGTGTGTATGTTTGTGTTCATTACTGTTGTTGGTTCCTCTGCATTTTATGTTTTGTTCTTTTGGGGTGTGTACGTATAGTAAAATGCTTAATAAAATTTTATATTAAAATATAATAAATAGTGACCTATACGAAGCTGCGATATACTGAATCAGACTATGAGTCCACCTAGTTTGTCAAGATACACTCCAGTTGTGATGGCAATTTGTTTTGAACTTTTTTAATGCTGTATATTATACTGCTGTATTATGCCCTGGAACTTTCTGGTCAAGAGCGGGTAATAAATTTAATAATTATAATTAAAATAATTCATATTGTCCGCCTTTACCAGCGGTGGTTCTCTAGGATTTCAGAGAGGAAATCTTCCCCAGTCCTATGTGGGGATACCAGGACTGAACCCGTTGTTTTCTGTATCCAAAACATGTGTTCTGCTGTGCTATGGTAAATCTACCACACTGGAATCATAGAGTGCCCCCTGAGAGCTGGAAACCAGCATCATCTATTGAAAAGGAAAACTATTTTATATTGTGGCAATACTATTTTAGAGAACTGGTCCCTACATCACAGTCAAGACTGACTGAATAGAGCTACCTGAAGTTTTCAAAGCTACTGAGTTGCATCCAGGGTGAGTACTACTCAGTTTGCATTTTTTTTTTTAAGTCATGAACTTTCATCAACATTTTTTTGTGTGAATTTCTCCTAATGTACACGTTTGTATGGGATTTAGCCTAAACAGACACATTTTTGCAAAGCAATTCTTCTTTAGTACAATGCATTTTTGTAGGCTACTTTCACTGTTATATGCACTTACATGCTCACTTTACCTTAGTATATGCCTTTTTATATAAATTACTTGGCTGAAGAACTGCATTGCAAAATTAAGAGAAATGCGGATTTTGAAGGATAGCTGTGTTTCAGTTTGTGTACTGTTTTCAAAAGTGCCTATTAGGTTCGCCTTGCAATGCAAATGAATGGAATTTCTTTCCCATCCCTACTACAAATCATCATCAGCACCATCACATAAACCTGTTTTGGCATCAAATGGGGGATAGGTTTGAATATTCTTATCCTGCGTTCTGATTAAAGATTTAAATGCTGTATTCCAAATGTAGAGACAGTTGTTTTGGTGATTTGTCTCTGAATACACACACACACACATCTGTATGTGATTTTAGTAACTTCAGTGAAAGATGCCCAGTGCATGAGAGATGAACAACCTTCTTCCATATGTATGAATTTTACTAAGCTAGTAATCCATAGTTTAAAGAACTTTTTTAATTTAATAAAGAGGTTATTTTACACTTAGATCTGCAAAACACTCATACCTCCAGCACATTGCCTTGGTGAAATATCCCTCGACATGAAAATATAGACAGTTAGTTTTTTCTTCCAAAGTGAAACACTGCAAGGTCTTTCATTACTGGTTTATTATGCTTTCTGTATCTTTGCTCATTTTTCACCAGTATTGCATTAAGTATTGATATTGATTTCTTGTAAATGGTACTGAAATGGATGGCTCACAGTTTTTGTTATTGTTCTGTAGCACTTGTATGTAATTTATTATAGCTGCAGTGGAACCTGCCCCTTGCTGCCAGGGCTTAAATTAAATGTGCCATGCTTTGGCCCTTAGTAGTCACACACATTTCTCATTTCGGATCTAAAATTATTATGTATAAAGTTACTTTTTGCAGTGACTTCTTGGGAAGAGTTTAAAAAAAATACTGTTTCATTAACAGTGTGTTCCTACACATGCCTCCTCAAAAGTAAGTCCCATAGAATGCAGTGGGAGTTATTCTTAGGGAAGCGTGTTTAAGATTGCAGTTTAAGTTTAGTAATGAACACATGCTGGTGGCCAAGTGAAATGCAGAAATTTCTACCGTCTGTTTTAGAGAAACCCTGTCCTATATTTTCAACGGCAACATGAATTGGCTACTATTTAATATATCACATGTGGCAAAATGGGCTGTTTATGATAGTGGCCAACTTGGTAAACCGAAGAGTTTTGCATTTCTGCCAATGAAACTGTTTAGAACAGCAACAGTGAAGCTGTGGTTCTTGAGATGTTGGTGGACTACAACTCCCATCATCTCTGGCCTTTGGCCAAGCTGGTTGAGATTGATGGAAGTTGGTGTCAATAACAAGAGGAGCAGTGGCAGGGCCACAGGTGTCTCATTCATTGTTTAGGGCTTGTTTAGGACAATCTGTTTTGAGAATAAAGCCCAGACAACCAAATACAGTGGTACCTCGGATTACATACGCTTCAGGTTAGACTCCGTGAACCCAGAAATAGTACCTCAGGTGAAGAACTTTTCTTCAGGATGAGAACAGAAATCATGCTCTGGCGGCGGTGCAGTGGCAGCAGGAGGCCCCATTAGCTAAAGTGGTGCTTCAGGTTAAGAACAGTTTCAGGTTAAGAACAGACCTCTGTAACGAATTAAGTTCTTAACCCGAGGTACTACTGTAATTGACATGCCATAAACCAAAACTCCTGTTTTATAGCACTTCACACATTTTTACCAAAATCTCAGGATTCTTGTGCTCCAACTTAAAATAGAGGTAAATTATTAGAAAGCGACTGAAATATGGATTTCTCCTCCATTTCCCAACAAGAGATGAATGCACACACTTTTGATATTCGTGCATTAAACATGTGAAACTGACCCCCGTTATTTGCTAAGCTCAAATCCCCTGGCATTGCCTTATCCAAGAAACACAGCTCACTCCACAAATGCTGATGAGGTGCTTGATGTTCACATCATGCAAAGAAAAATCTTCAGCATCAAATGCGTTAATCTTATCTCCCAGTATTGGTGTCCTGCACCTCTGCCTCAGTGCAGGAAATTAAAGGATGAAATCCCGAAGACAATTATTTCATGGGGCTTTAAACAAATGAACTTCTTAACATTTTATGATCTTGGAACGATTGATTTGTTGGCGACAATAAGGCCCTCAGTTATTAACCATTTGCTGAATGTAAAGAAAGGGTGAATGTGTTAACTACCACAACTAGTATTAAAGCTGCATCCAAGATGTTATAATATTGTGAGACTGAAAGCCATCTCTTTTCAGACTGGCAGACGCAAGAGGGTCAAAGTCTCACCATCCCCTTTATGTGAGGAATTCAGGTCAAAATATGATGGCATGTAGCAAATTTATAACTTAAGATTTCAATCCAAGCCCAAATCCGAACATGACCTGTACAAAGGGAGACTTTGTCTGTTAGTGCTGGGCCCAGATGGCACTAGATGAGGCAGAGTTGCATCTCCCCAGGTAAGTTCCCATGGCATCTTGCGGGATGAAAATCGTCCGCCTCCTCCTGGCCCATGACAATGGTGGGAGGAAGAGCCACAGGCCACCCCGGTCAGCTCCACCCCGGCTCCTCCCAAAACATAATGTGATGTCGCACATTGCGTTTCAGCGAGAACTCGCCATAACTCAGTTCCAGCACCTCTCAGGTGGGTTCCATTGTCATTCTAAGAGAATGAGGGTGGTATTCATGGTAAGTTCCAGCACCTCTTTTTCTAGAAAAATAGCACTGCAGAAAGCTCTTTCTCACCAGTCTCACTCACAAGTTGGCCCCTCTGCTCCCTATAGCAGAGATGGGACACCTGGGTCCCTCCAGATTTTGTTCGATTTCAATTTCTTTAAGCCCCAGTCAGCAGGGCCAATGGTCAGCAGTGAAGGGAGCATAGTAGATAGTGAAAACAATCCCCCTTCTTTTTCTGACCCTTTTATATATTTGTAAACTGTCAGTACATCCCACTTAATCATCTTTTTCTTTCGTCTAAGCAATAAACACAGCCAGTTTTAATTGGTGCTTTTGAGGTTTGCTTTTTATAAAGCTGAAAAGGGCAACAACTTCGATTCTTTTTGAACTTGATAATGTATTTCTTGAAAGGATTTACAATACCCTCTCCAAAAAGGCCTTCCTTAATAAGGAAGCATTAGTAATGTAAATAAACTCCTTAAATCTTGGAAATGAGTCAGATAATTCTAAAACAGTGCTGGCCTTATGAGTGGCAGCACCACATTGCAGTCTCCAATTCCCTTTCCACTCTTAATACTGCTTTCTGACAAGTTAAAACTCATTTTGTAATCATTCTTATGGTTGATTAGTTTGGACACTATCTACACACACACACACACACACACACACACACACACACACGTAACACTGTCAATTATATTTTGCTGATGTAGACTACTTTAAAAGTATATCGTATTACCACCCTATTTGTTCTAGGATTACTAACTCTCCCTTTGTTCGACAGCCCCAGAAACAAGAAAGAAAGGTTGGGAGCTAGGCAAAAATTAAATTCTAACATAGCTATGTGGCCCTCTTTATGTGACCCAGTGTTATACAGGAGGGAAAGTAAATGCTAAATGTGATCCATCAAAGAATCTTTAGAAGCTTCAGACCAACTTAAAGAGGAAAAAAAAAATTCAAAATCCCTCAAGAGGAAAAAAAGACATATAAAAATTGAAGCAGAAAATCCTGAGGGATATCTGTAATATGCCCTATCCACAAATTACTAGCAGACCTTTATGGTAGCTTATCGCCTATAAAAAGCTTCAGAGTAGTCATTACTGCCATAGTGATGATGGTGGTCGTTTTATGATTCTTACTCTCAATAAGGAAAGACCATAGGATGGTTGAAAAGGCACTTCTGAATGGCTAAGAGGCATTGGCTAAGATGGAAGGATGCTGTTTGAAGTCCAGCTTCCACCATGTGACTTCTTACATTCAAAGGACAAAAATAAGGAGGGGGGGGGGCGCTCCCTGGCCTAACATAATGGTTTGCAAGATTTAGTTTGGGAGAGGCATTATGTTTTCTGCTAATAGAGATTACATTCTTGTAGACTTTCTAATGAATTATCAGTAGACCGGTTAGTTTTATATATATTAAGATGAGATGCTTTCATCAGTTTATTGTTTGTATAACTATTTAAAGTGTGCTATTTCTTGTAACTGTTTTAGAATTACGTGAAACTTTTTGAAGTTGTGAGCCACCTTGAGCATGGTTTACTATGGAAAGGCAACATACAAGTAAACATACAAGCAGAGGGCCTTCTCGGTAGTAGCGCCTGCCCTGTGGAACATACTCCCATCAGATGTCAAGGAAATAAACAACTTGTTGTTGTTTAGTCATTCAGTCGTGTCCGACTCTTTGTGACCCCATGGACCAGAGCACGCCAGGCACTCCTGTCTTCCACTGCTTCCCGCAGTTTGGCCAAACTCATGCTGGTAGCTTCAAGAACACTGTCCAACCATCTCGTCCTCTGTCGTCCCCTTCTCCTTGTGCCCTCCATCTTTCCCAACATCAGGGTCTTTTCCAGGAAGTCTTCTCTTCTCATGAGGTGGCCAAAGTATTGGAGCCTCAGCTTCACGATCTGTCCTTCCAGTGAGCATTCAGGGCTTATTTCCTTAAGAATGGATACGTTTGATCTTCTTGCAGTCCATGGGACTCTCAAGAGTCTCCTCCAGCACCAACTATTCAACTAAACAACTATCCAACTAAACAACTATCCAACTAAACAACTATCCAACTGTTATAACACATCTGAAGACAGCCCTGTTTAGGGAAGTTTTTAATGTTTGATGTTTTATCGTGTTTTCAATATTCTGTTGGGAGCCACCCAGAGTGGCTGGGGAAACCCAGCCAGATGGGCAGGATAATAACAACAACAACAACAACAACAACAACAACAGCAAGGATGACGATTTCCCTAAGAGTGTGACGTGTACAAAGCCACTGTGCCTTACTGTAGGGTGTTATATGTACAGCTGTCTTTATAACTGTCTGGAAACAGCTGTTTGTCCTACGTACGGCCCAAGACTATTAACTGGGACTGGGTGTTTTGATCATCCACCCAGTCAAGCATTTAGAACATACTGTGAAGAACATGTATGTGGCGCAGTCCTTGACAATTACGCAGAAACTACAACTGGAACAAATTTCAGCAAGACTCTTGACCTGGACTGGTGAGTAAGAACATATTGTGCAAGTTTTAAAACCGCTTCAATGGATTCCTGTTAGCTTTTCTTTTTCTTTTTGGTTTAATGCTGATTTTAACTGTTAATGTCCTACATGGCCTTGGTGCTGGGTGCCTAATCTGGTAAATTTCAGATTAAATATATATCCACTTACCTGGGAGCCAGCCCCACTGAAATCCACGGGGCTTACTTTTCAGTAGACACATATTGGATTGTGCTGTTTGTGGCTTGGACGTAATTTACAGTGTTGATATTTTAATATCGTTGTTTCTTACCTGGTGGTGCCGAAGGGAGAAATTTAAAATTTGTTAAATTAATACACGTTTCACTAAAAGGAAACTAGTGCATTATTTCCAGGCAAACCTTGATTAGAATAAATAGTGATTGGGCTTACTTTCAGAGACGCTCATAAACAGTTTTGCTGCAGGAAACTGTACGTTAATCTCAATATCAGCTAAAGTACCTGAACTGCTATGACCATCTGATGATCAATTACACCTATGGAAAGTACTTAGCATGACAACTGCTTCCCTCCTATATTTTATGGTCTATAATCATATCGGATAGTTCAGTAACAGGATGAATACTTTTTGGAAACATCATAGTTCAGAGCATTCTTCATTATATTTCTGTACTACAATCTGCTGCGGACATAAATTAAATCCTCTGCACACTTATCTATTGAACTCATTGGGGCTTACTTCAAAGTAAAAATGTATATGCTTGCAGTCTCAATCTATTTCAGCTGTGTAGTTGTATCTGTTCAAAATTATTTTGTCTTGAAATTTATGCAAAAGAGATATCTAGTTAAAGGTCCCCTGGAAAATATTTATTTAATCCTTTGCTTTGGGTATGCTTTAGAAAAACTTGCTGTGGTGACTCAATAAAGGTTGTCTAAAACTTTGGGCAAATAAACCCGTTAGGAGAGAGGGGAAATTCTGACAGAATGTGTTGGTCCTCTCAGATATCTATGCAGGTGATACCTTCTCTTGAGAAAGAATTCCATAAATAACTTTTTATATCTCAGAGAACCAACTCATTTTAAAAGAATCACTAAAAACTGCCTGCCTAAAGCTTCTTTGTTTGTCACATGCAAGCTTTCCTCACACATGCCGAACACTGGCAGACGGGGCATGATTTACCGTACTTTGGCTCTATATATCTGTCTTGTCTCTTTTCCATGAAGAAAGGGAACTTGCATCTGACTTGTGAAGTTCCAGTCTCCTTGGCGGTGAGAGAACAGTCTGTCCCTCTTAAAAAAACAAAACACTAGAATCACATTTTGTTGAATGCTCCACATTCAGTTGGATGGCTCACATTTCAAAGGGTTTACTAATAGGGCCTCTTGGATTCATAGACTTTAAAGGTTCTTCTCAAACTTTTACCTGCAATTCTTGTGGTTCCACAGAAATCCTGTATATATATATATTATATATGCTTTCGTAGATTTTCACGGGTACAGGAATGCAGGTTTTGGTGTCCTCGGGTGTCTTCCCGTGTAAAAGTTGGGGTGTCTAGGCGACGTTTCGACGAGGTCTCACTCGTCATCTTCAGGCTGGTGCTTTCGGCTTCTTGTTACTGGAACAGAGCAGGATCTCAGTGTTTGAGTTCCTATAAATACTGTTGAGGAGGTGTGGTGTATAGCCTCCAATGTTCTGGGCAGAGAGGAGGTTCCCAGGCTAGTGTGCCTTTTCTTCTTTTGTTCCTTAATTACTTGAGGGATATCTTGAGTGATTTCTTGAGTGATTTCCTGAATCCCACTTAGGTGGGTCATTAATCCACACCTAATGACCCACCTAAGTGGGATTCAGGAAATCACTCAAGAAATCACTCAAGATATCCCTCAAGTAATTAAGGAACAAAAGAAGAAAAGGCACACTAGCCTGGGAACCTCCTCTCTGCCCAGAACATTGGAGGCTATACACCACACCTCCTCAACAGTATTTATAGGAACTCAAACACTGAGATCCTGCTCTGTTCCAGTAACAAGAAGCCGAAAGCACCAGCCTGAAGATGACGAGTGAGACCTCGTCGAAACGTCGCCTAGACACCCCAACTTTTACACGGGAAGACACCCGAGGACACCAAAACCTGCATATATTATATATATATATATATATATATATATATATATATATATATATATATATATAAAACTGACTAGATATGAATGCTAGAATTACCTGTTACATAATCTTGAGGATATGGGAAGTGGGTGGCGCTGTGGGTTAAACCACAGAGCCTAGGATTTGCCGATCAGAAGGTTGGCGGCTCAAATCCCCGCGACGGGGTGAGCTTCCGTTGCTCAGTCCTAGCTCCTGCCCACCTAGCAGTTCGAAAGCACGCCAAAGTGCAAGTAGATAAATAGGTACCGCTCCGGCGGGAAGGTAAACGGCGTTTCCGTGCACTGCTCTGGTTCGCCAGAAGCGGCTTAGTCATGCTGGCCACATGGCCCGGAAGCTGTACACCGGCTCCCTCGGCCAATAAAACGAGATGAGCGCTGCAACCCCAGAGTCAGTCACAACTGGACCTAATGGTCAGGGGCCCCTTTACCGATCACCTAATCTCGAGGAAGGGCATTACTTGCTTATTTCAGGCTGTCCTATTTCAGGCTGAACCAATGAGAAGAACACAACTAAGAGTTAAGCTCTTTTTTATTCTGCAGTGGAGAAAGTGCAGAAAAAATGCAGCTTCTTTTAAGCATCATTAATGATATCATTAAAGAAATAACACCAGCCTCATTACCACCTCAAGGGCCTTGCATATAAAATGTTATTAGTGAACTTATTTTCTTCTGACATATGAGCTGCACCCACTGAATGAGCTCTGGAGTGGGAAGAAGCAGAGGAAGAAATTTATCAGGCTTCACATTTACCCATCCAAATATTATAGGGCTCACTTCTCCCCCCCCCCCCCCAACTGGCTGCATGTAAGTTTGAAATGGTTTTTAAATTTAATTGTCCATGTACAGAGCGTGCCAGAGCCAATGTAATCAATGGCAGTGCAATAGTATTTTTTTTTCTTTTTGAATAAAAGCACCAGATCTAATGTGCTTTATTAGGAACAAAATGCACCCTAAGGCATTTTTAAGTGTCATAGCAGACTGATAGGTTAAGGCTCACTACAATCAACACATTATGGAAAGAGAGAAAATGAAAATGTTTAGGATTCCAGCAAGGCCAATTAAGCTTTGGAGGAAAAGTTATTCCACTGTCATATTTTTTCCAAGCTGCTTTGAGTGCAATGAAATATGGCTAGATTAACCGCATTTGCCATTTAGAATAATAAAAAATAATCATGCACCCCTCGCAGAAGCTGCTGTTTAATCATTTGCTCATCAGCTGCAGTGCCCATTCAGCCCTGTTACTGTGCAATAAGAATGCTGTTAAACAATGTCCAAGGCATACTTCTGGAAATGTTTTGGTGTTTTTCATTCAGCACTTGGGTGAGCCACAGGTTCCTCCACCCAACGTTTAGAGCAGCGTTCTTCAATCTGTTGCCCTCCAGATGAATTGGACCACAACTCCCATCAGTCCTGATCATTGGCCACACTGGCTAGGGCTAATGGGACTTGTAGTCCATGAACATCTGATGGGCAGCAGGTTGGGGAAGGCTCCTTTAGAGGGCTCATATCAGAATAGCAGGATGGACTCAATTAATCTCATACTCCAGAGCTAGTGTTTCATATTTTGCACAGTGGAGTGTTTCTCTTACTTACATGCAAACATTCTTTCCAGTATGCATATTGGACACACAGAGGGGGATCACACTGTTGCCCCCACTAATGTCTGTACATTCAGTGTAAGGGATACAGGTGGCGCTGTGGTCTAAACCACTGAGCCTCTTGGGCTTGCCGAATGGAAGGTTGACAGTTCGAATCTGCACAAAAGGGTGAGCTCTGTCCCAACTTCTGTCAACCTAGCAGTTCGAAAGCAGACCAGTGAAAGTAGATAAACATGTACCACTGTGGCGGGAAGGTAAATGGCATTTCCATGCACTCTGGCACTCGTCATGGTCCTCCATGCACCAGTAGTGGTTTAGTCATATTGGCCACATGACCCAGAAAAATGTTTGTGGACAAATGCTGGCTCTTTGGCCTGAAAAGCGAGATGAGCGGTGCACCCCATAGTTATCTATGACCAGACTTAACCATCCAGGGATCCTTTACCTTACCTTTTACCTACATTCAGTGTTGATTTATAGTGCTCTTTCCCATAATCCCCTTGAGTTCACAATCACATGAAGGAGCCCTTTGTACATAGGGTTCTTTTTCACACCAATATTCCAACACTAAGTGGGTGTAGGCATACAGACAGAAGAGGTGGGGACAGTGGGCAGAGTCCCCTCCTCTCCTCTGTGTATTCAGTCAATGTGTGTGTTGCAGAGAAAGCACATGCATGCGCTCTGTTTATATGAGATTTATTTGAGTTAGGTGAATTGTACCAAAATGCAGACCTTTAGCTGATGATTAACTGCTTTTATTACCTGATAACAATACCTTGTTTTTATTCATTGAGCGCTGGACCCCAACAAATATATAATATGCAAAGCACAAAACGATTTGCAAGGAAAAAAAGGAAGGAATCAAATACAACTTAACAAAGGAACTGTTAAAACTTTGAGTGATATGTATTGCACCTAAACACAGGTATACAAATGAATCTCTTTCTTTTTAAAAAATCTTTCTATCCTTCTTTCTTTTATACAAACACCCTGAAAATAGAATGGCAACACAAGTGCTTTATTTGATGCTCTGCGTATGGCAAATTCCTTTTATTTGACTTTTTTATTGGTTATATCCAGCCCATCGCAGGACCTGGCTCCTTGGCGCTTCCTGCCTATCCCATTCCTCTAAATTATTAATGCCGTACTGTTGATATATTGTCAGCCTTGTACATACATTCTATGAATATGCGTTTTACAGTAGGCTGGGATTTATAACAAAGCTTGACATATGCAGCTAATTCACCTAGACAGTCTTGTCAGTTTTAAGGTTCATAAATAATTGATACGCGGGGCTTGGAGTTCAGCTACTGTTAGTACTTCAGCTGTTAAATTTCAGCAGCATAATGGATGAATATTTGTTTATAATTTCTGTACACGGGCCCCGTGCCTGATCCCAGGCCTCATTTGCATAGGTAGATTGAGATGTTGGCGTTGTAATGAGCATATGAAGATGATGAATTGTTTTGCTCAGTGCTGCTGCAGTTCTGTAAATGTTTGATTAGTTTTGAATGGATTACAGTTAGATTATCTGGTTCAGGGGTTAAAGTGAGATGCTCTCTGCTCCCAAAGCTTTGGTGATCCCTTGCTGACAGATTTTAAAATTCATACGGCGATATTAGTGCTGCAAAAGCGAGGGGTATTCTTTGCAACAGATGCTTCGTAATTAAGCATACGGTTTGCCGGTTTGGAAGTTGCTCGGGAAATTTAAATCAGCGTGATTTGTTTACTGTAGTTTGAGGAAATTACTGTTTCTCCAAAATAATTTACTTTTGGCCCTAAAGCATTCCTACATCTGATCACGCCTCCCACCCCCACCCCACCCACCTGCACAATAAAAGTAATTTTTAAAGATTAAATCATGTTTGCCAATCCCTTAGATCTGGTACACATCATGGCTCTGAAAGGCACAGGAAGCCCCTCTTGAGTATTTGCTACCTCCTTCGTTTCAGCAACTGAGGATACTCTCAGCGTGTGAAGGATTCTTTATGACCAACGTACGGGAAGCAGCCTTCACTGCTGTACAGACACCCATGTGCATAACTGAGTCTTGTGGAGCTTTGGTTCATAGCCAGATTATTTGCAAATGGATTATTAACAACTCAAACTCACTTGCTTCTAAACAGTAGTTGTGCAAAAGCAGGTCCCCAAATGTCCAAGAGGAGTCCCTGAAGAAGAAGAAGCCTGAGAGCGGAAGCTACGGTACAAGCTGTATCTAAATTTGTGTTGTCAATTTGTATTATTATTATTATTAAGTAGTGGGTTGACAAAGCAGACGACACAGATATTTCTCCAAGTGGTTCTTTATAGTAAGCTGGAACTGAACTGAACAGCAAACAGCTCAGCCGGCCTGCTTTTATAGGCAGCTGGCTGTCAATGTTGTAACAACAACAACCCAGGGTTTCCCACCTAAAGTAACTGACGTGGACCTGAGTGAAAACTATATACATGATACTCCTGGTGGCCAGGGTGAGAACTTCAATACATAACAGTTATTATGGTTTTTTATTGTACATGTCTTTTTAGTTTGGTGTCTGTACTGATTAGGAGACGCAGGTGGCGCTGTGGTTAAAAGCCTTAGCGCCTAGCGCTTGCCGATCGAAAGGTCGGCAGTTCGAATCCCCGCGGCAGGGTGCGCTCCCATTGTTCGGTCCCAGTGCCTGCCAACCTAGCAGTTCGAAAGCACTCCCGGGTGCAAGTAGATAAATAGGGACCGCTTACTAGCGGGAAGGTAAACGGCGTTTCCGTGTGCGGCTCTGGCTCGCCAGAGCAGCGATGTCACGCTGGCCACGTGACCCGGAAGTGTCTCCGGACAGCGCTGGCCCCCGGCCTCTTTGAGTGAGATGGGCGCACAACCCTAGAGTCTGTCAAGACTGGCCCGTACGGGCAGGGGTACCTTTACCTTTACCTGTACTGATTGGAAAAAGTGAAGCTGCACTGGGCTTGACTGTGATCTCTAACACGGGGTTTTTATTTAAAGCAGATTTTCCATTTGCACAAATTCCCTGTCAGACACCCCACACGAAAAAACAGGTGCCAAATGAACACAAAACATACTTTCCTCCTTGCTTACATCCTGTATCAGTGGTGCCCTGGCACTGATATAACTCCTAATTCAGTGATACTTATACTAGGGCAAAGGCCATTGGATAATCCTGAAAGTTATCTATTTCTGCTGCCTCATTGAACTTGTGCTGCTCAAACTTGTGCACAGGGCTTCTCATGTTTTCACCAAAATTGCCTATTAAACACAACACAGTGGGTGGCTTCAACCAGTCCATTTTACACCGCAGTCAATAGAGCTAACGGCTGTTAGCTCTTAGTGGAAACAGGACAACTACTGACATGCCAGTGTATTATTGTTGGTGTTTGTGTCTCAGCAGTTGGGGGGCGGCATACACATGGGTAAAAAGAAAGAAAACAGGAAAACCACTCTGCCTCTCCAGTAGCTCCTGACTAAAAACATTCCTGTACAGTGTCAGACACACACCTTGGCTTCTGCTTCTCCCACCAACAAGGAACTGCAGCAGTTAGAGTTGTCCTCTGCCATTGAGTGTCTTCTTGCTCAGCCCTTCAGCACTGGTTCTGCTAAGTTCTGACAGCGATGATTCCACTGTTAGTTCTCTCTCAGTTTAGCAAAATGTCACAGGACAACCCCCAACTCTTTCTTCAGGGCCTGTCTGTTCTGAAAAATACTTTTTCATGAGGCAAATCTACTGATATTTTGGGCTTATATTGTTATCGTTTTTTAATCCACTACAAAGGAGAAAGTTTTGAACAAGTTGCTCCTTTAGCCAGGTGACTCAGTAGAGTCAAAGCAGAGCCAGGGGCAGATTGGCTGTTGCATCCAGTGTGCTTCTGGAGTCTACAGGATGGGCTGCTGGCTTCCCTCTGCCACAGTATTCTATATTTGCAAGAATCAAGCTGCCAGCCAACAAAGTTTTTTCAGAGTTTTTAGATGGCCTATTTTGGACTAGGTCCAGGCCTGGGAATGGTCTGGTCAACCAGAAAGGTCTGACTAGGAGACAGAGGGGTTGAGCCAAAATGGATTTTAAAATCTGATTTTAAAATGTATTTTAATTGCTTGTTTGATTTCATGTTTTAACGTATTATATATTTTGATGTTAGTGAGCCAATCCACATAACTACTACTAATTTAATAATAAAACTTCTTCTTCTTCTTCTTCTTCTTATTATTATTGATTATTATTATTAAATTAGTAGTAGTTGTGTGGATTGGCTCACTAACTGGATCTCCTCTGCCTCTCCTATCCAGCTGAAGTTCTCTTTCTCTGTATTCCGGCGGCAATTGTCCTAGAAAGCAATAAAAACAATCTGTTTTCACTGATGAAATATTATGCATTGAGTATGTTGGGAGTGAGCACTCCATGGCTTTCAGGGACAAATCCAAATTCTTTGCAGGGTCACCAATTTGCAAGAATACTGCTGCAATCCTTGTCTATGTTTTCACTGCCAAACCTTGTAGTGCTGGCATGGAGAGGCTGATAAGTACAAGCGTTGTGCTTGAAAGTAAAAGCAGGGACTATCTGTGGAAACAGAAAAAATAGTTACTTTGCATCCATTATAATATGCCCCTATTGGCTGAGTGAGACTCCAGACCAGCTGTTTTGCACTGACTGCAGAAGAAAGAAGATAGGGTTAAAGACAGACCTAAGGTGCAAAAACTGGAGTGAGGCCACTGTAAGTATAGGATGCTGGACCTCATGGGCCACTGGCCTGATGCAGCAGGACTCTTGCTGTGTTCTTAAGGGCCAGGAAGAGAGGCCTGAGGTTCCCCCCCCCCTGGACTAGAACAACAAAGAACAAACTTTCAGAGGGCTGCAAAAAACCAGAGCCGGAATAGCCTGATTAGCCTGTGTGGTTCCAAAATGAGTGAGAAAGAAAGCATTCCCAGAGGCAGTTGCAGGTAACCTACCAATAAGCCTAAAACAGTTGTCTCTGCTTCTCTAGACATAAACATGGTGCAATTCTGAGAGCTTCAGCTTTTCCATAGATGGCTTACAGGTTGCTAACTTGCACGCTTTTTGTATTAAGAATGAGGCTTCTCCTCACCCCTGGCCCCATGTGGCTGATGGCATTTAAAGAAAGGAAATACAATAAAAGAAATACAGATTTTTCTTTTCTTTTGAAGAGTGCAACAATGACTTGTTGAATGTTTCTGTATCATGGGGATAAGCATCTCTGAAATAAGTTCCCCTTTCTCTGTATTGTGAAGACGAAAACGCAGCATGAGTCACTCAGTGCTGTTAATGTAGTGTTTCCCTTCAGCTACTGATATGGGCTGTAGGAGATGAAACCCAATATGTAATGGTTCTGACGCAAACAATGAGTTCTGTTTCATGATCTAGCAGGGGATGGAGAATTTGCTCATGGGATGCTGATCCCAGAGCCAAAAATAAAGTCTCAGCCACCCTGCACAGCCAACTCCCACAACCACGACTGGACCTAGACCAAATGGCATTGCAGGAAGAAGTATCTTTGATGTCTTCTCTATTTGTACAACTTTTGAATACTTTATTTTTTCTAATTGCATTTCTAACCCCATAAATCTGAAGCATCATTTACATGTGTTTTATCTATGTCATATCACCCACTTTGAGGTTTTCTATAATCAAGCAGGGTATACATTTTATTAAATAAACAAATAAAAAAATGAAAAATTTGTGTGGATGAATTTGTAAATCTGCTTTTATTTATGTCATATTTTAGACAAATAAACACAAATACACATATTAAAGAATAGTTGAAATGCACTAACATCAAGAAATTGAACTGGGTACCAGTGTAAGAAGGATCAGTATTATTAAATAGTGTTGCAGAAGGTAACACCCTTAAAAGGTTAATCCTAGTTTAGTGGGTAACCAACAAACAAAAAATCCCCCACAGACCACTTTAAAATTGCTATGGGTCTTAATGATTGTTTTGCCATAGAATTCAAATGGTAATACAGTAAAATGCAACATAAGAAATAAAAGAAGCAATAAAGACACAATTACAAATCAATATGAATATTTAATGCAACAAACGTGCCTTTTCTCATCTTCAGCCACAAATCCACAGACATGCTGCAGACCACCTGAACAGAGCCAGACTTTGATCTTTCAAATTTCAGCTGCGTCCTGTGCAAGGCCAGAATTCAGCACCTCCCGCCTTCCTTTCTGCTCAATTCACTATATCATAGTTGTGGCACCCTGCAGTGCCCCCTAGGCTCAGCACCCAGTGTGTTGGAACTTGTTGCGCTGCCCTAAATCTGCCTCTGACCTGAATGAAGCTTGTGCACCACTGGTGGTCCACAGACCATAGTCTGGGAATCCCTGTCCTAATTTATTCATTCAAATGTCATCTCAGGGGGAAGGAGATAATCTGAAAAGCTCTGGCAATGGTAGCAAGATTCACCCTG